>NC_134486.1:124109440-124111940 GCF_040206685.1 Ascaphus truei
CCTAATCTTAAGTGAGCGGGACCCTTTTCTCGCTGCCTACGCACTTTCTAATCACAATTTCTATGCTGCCAGTCCTGTTACTAAACTTGTGGGGTTACCACCCTCTCCTAAGAAAGGCCAAACCATCTCCCTGTCACTCCCCGCTAAGGAAGAACCTGCCACGGTCCCTAGTCCTGAGTTAACCTCCCTGGGTTCTGTCCCCGAGGTTCTTTCTGTCTTAACCCCTTCTAGACAGGCCTATGAGTCCCTCACTGTAAATCCCTGCATCCCCCAGGTCAGTGTATCTCTCCCAGCACCAGAAAATTCATCCTGTTTGCCCTCTCGTTCTAAACCAGAATTTCTAAGTTCTGTTCCCGAGGTTATTTCTGTTTTAACCCCTGCTAGTCTGCTCTGTGAGGTCCCCATGGTTAACCCTTGTATCCCGCAGACTAAGCTGAGGTCTCTAGGGCAAGAAGCTGAAAACCCTATGTCCCCACTCTCTGAGATTAGTGTATCTTTTCCTGATTCTCAGCTACAGCCTAACTTTACCCTTGAGATTTTTCCTATGTTAACCCCTGCAGGTCAGCCCTGTGAGCCTCCCTTGGTAAATCCCTGTAGTCCGCCAGTCAAGGACACCTCCTTAGTTTCAGAGGATGAATCCCTTATGTCCCCTGACTCAGCTAAAATTCTCGGGGCTATGCCCCCTGAACTTTCGGCAATAATACTGGCTCCAGTTAAAAGTATTCTGGACTTTGTTTCCCTAAGCCTGTTCGCAGAATCCCCACTCCTAGGTATGTCGCTTACCCAGTCTGTCACTCAGAGAGCTGAAATCCCTGCTTCTGAGCATAGACCCCTTTCCGTGGAATCTGTAGTCGTTTCTGATGTCCCAGACACTTTTTCCCAAATACCCACTTCAGAGACCAGCACTGTTGTGGTTGCCTCCCTTGTACTGTCTGTGTTCTCCTCTTCTCTAATCCTAGGGTTAAAAGCGAACAGTACATATTATGCCCCTTTCCAAGTGACCCCTTCTGAGATCAGCGTATCTGCTGTGACTCCCTTAGTACAGTTAGGGCCCTCCTTTTTGAAGGATCAGGTTTTCAAATTTCAAACTCCCTTTTCCCCTGATTTTGTGAACCTGCAGTCCCTTCTCACTGTAGTTAAAGGTTATCCAGCAGCCGCTGAGTTAAGCTCTGCCGCTGCTAAAACTTCTGTTGTGGAAGCAATCTTCCCTAGTTCACTTCCTGTCCTTGACTCTAAGTCTGTCTACTTGGGACTGGTGACAGCTATTAGCGTTCCTTCTACGGTCCCTCAGGCTATCACTTCAGAGATCAGCTTATCTGTCCCTGATCCCTTTCTACGCTCTGAGTCTCCCCTTATGGCTTCTAGGGTCTCCCCAGCACTCCCTGTGTTAACCCTTGGCTTCTCTCTGACTTCTGAACTAGAGCCTGTCTGCCTGCTCTCCACCTCTGCGGTAGTCTGTGAGATGCCTATCATCTTTACTAAGATTCCTGTTTTGCAAGGTATTTCTCCTATTAAGTCTGTGATACCTGCAATTTCTTTAATTGGTTCTAAAACCCCTGTCACTGAGTCTCCTATGGAGTCTGATGCTCTCACTAGGGATTCTCAGGGACCCAATTCAGAAACAAGCACAATGTTCTCTGATCTTATTACAGCAGCTAGTTCAGTTCCTGCTGGTTTACAATCACCCACTTCAGTGACAAGCAAGATGTCCTTTGTTTCTATTGGAAAGTCTACCCCAGTTTCTTTCATGGATCATGCCACAGCCTCCGGGATGATTAAAGATGAATTTAAGTCTGGGATACCCACTCCTTTAATAATACTGTTTCACGCTGATTCGCCCACAATATTCGGGTTATCCACTACTGACTGTATGTCTACTACCACGAACTCAGGGGTATCGCATTTGGAACTTTCAGTAATACCTGCTGTGTCTCTTTTTTCAAAAGACCCCATCTTTAAAATGGACTTATATTTCCCTGTGTCTCCCACAATACTTGGGGTACTTACTATTGACTGTCCTGTTACAAAACTTGGGTTACCTCTCAGGAAGGTGCCTGGAGCTACCGATGTTAAGAACCCTATGTTTAAAGCAGTAATATCTCGCATTCCTTCTCCCACAGTATCAGGTGAGACCTGGGTACCTGGGACCTCCACTCCTAAGCCAAGCTCTAGTTCTCTGTTTTCCTTCTCTGTGTTGGAGGTACCCAGTGTTAACCCCAAGACTTCTATTCCTAAGCCGGTTGCACCGCTTACCTGGATTCCTGCTTTCTCGGATAAGATTTGTTTTCTCACCTTTCAAACAGAGTCTTTAATTGCAGGTTTCTGTGCGGTGTCTGAGGTGTCCTTTCTGGATTGCATGTCTTTATTCTCTAGGACGAAGATACTCATGCTGGACCTATTTGCTTTGCCTGAGGCGTCCATCCCTGTTCTTGATAGCCCCACTATGGGTTTGGACGTGCTATCCCCTACTGTCTCCATGATGCTTACTATGCCCTTCGCC
>NC_134486.1:124116940-124231940 GCF_040206685.1 Ascaphus truei
TAATATACTGTATAGGAACAAACTTCCAGAAGACTTTAGCAATTTACTTTCATCCAAGTCCTCTTGAAATTCAGTGTTTTCCTCCCAAAGATTTTGGCTACAGCTTCTTTATCCAACATTTAAACAGGTGATTGTCTTGTCACTGGTTGTTGATTAAAGACATTCTACCAAATATCAATTACAGAACCAAGCAAAATAAGACACAGTTTATAGATAATTTAGGTAGAGATAGGCGAATATTTTGAAAATCGTTTCAAAATTTTCTTTTAGATTTTTCAGAATTATTTTTTTATTTATTTAATTATTTTTTTTATTTCCTGCTTTTGTGTGCATTTTAGAACATTCTCCAGATTTATTTATAAAAACTGGTGGCTACTTTTTTTTTTTAAAACTTCAATGATCTCTCAATTTATATATATATATATATATATATATATATATATATATATATATATATATATATATATATATATATATATATATATATATATATATATATATATATATATATACCTATATATGTATATCAGGATTAGTGTATGTTGGCTAAACAGAGCACACTTAGAAGGTCCCAATTAGTGGCGCACTACAGGCAAAAAAAGGAAAGGATGGTGTATGGATAGCGCTAATAAAACTGAGTGAATAGTGTTCCCTCTAAGGGGAAAAAAACCCTAATGGGGTATTAGGCTGCCTGGTGGAAACTGATTAGTACAAATCAGATTGGGACATGGAACCAAAAAGAGATACCGGCGCCATACGAGTCCAATATAGTGATTGTCCTGGAAGTCCAAAACGTGGAAAAAAAACGTCCAAAGGAGCAACCCTTCAATTCCTACACCGCCGGATGATCAGATACGACTTTCTCCGTGCGTTGCGTGATATAAAATAGAAAAAAGAAAAATATAGTGCCATACACCAACATATGATGGGTTACTCAATAACAATACCCAACACACCTGCATGACAATACAAAACAAACAAGACAAACATAGGACATACAATAGCAAGGCTGAAAATAAAAGCTGATTTAATACTAAATTAAAACAATATAAAATTGAAAATAAGCGAATGACAGAGAGACCGCCAATCCGGTAGAGTAAAACCGAAGCCCAATTTACAGGATGGCTGATGCAAACAGGCAGTGGATATCGGGTGTGGAGAGATGTAAGTCCTCCTCTGGCTGCACAGTGGCGTTCACCGGCGTGATCCTGTGCTTTCCCGTGTTCCGTATTCCTCAGGCGGATGTTACGTCACTGGTGGGCGGGCCTTAGGGGAACTATCCTACCTGCTTCTAATCCAAAACTAGAGCGTTACTCTCGTCAGTTCGTCAAGACAAGCTTACAAAAAACCCAACTTGGGTCTTAGCCGACATGGTGGCACCAAACGTTACTGTTCTTGTTCTAGCTGTCAGTAATACACTAGGTAGATGTAAACGCATTGTGGCTCGATCAATTTTAACCGTTGAGGCACCGTGTTAGGGAATTCAGTTTCTCCTTACTATGCATTGGTATACTGCTGGTAAACACACTGTAGATAAAATCATCATAGATTACGGAGCAGCATATCATCAACACACAAAGTGGTTGGCTGCCTCAAGTACATCAAGCACACAGTGACCTCTTAGCCGTTGGAAGTTCAGTCTGCTGACAGCAGCATACCGGAATAAGAACTAATTTAGCCACTGAGGCACTGTGTAGAGGTTTGCCTCGTGACTCGTATCTGCTAATCACTCCGTCGGGGGTTAAATCTGTATACACTACGGAAGCAGTACACCCATATACCCATATACCTATTACAAACAACGAAATAGGCTGTTTTATGTATACAAACTACAAAGAGGTACGTGTCAACATACCAGTAGTAAAGACTAAGAGGATTCCAATAATAAGTACAACAACATATGTCATCGGCAGTATTAACTGTTTCATAGATGGTATCTGTATATAATAAATATACATTATCACCAAGATAATAGCACTGTCTCCCTTGTGCCAATTACACACAGTTGTGTACAAATAACCTTTATCCTCATATCAGTGGACAGGATCTGTGTATACACATATATTATCTTACCGTCGCGTAGGAAACCGAATACGGAATCCACCGCACATGCGCAGAACACCTTCATGGTCTACATTGACTCAGTATACCAGTGAAGATAGCTAAAGGTTACTATATGTGGATATAGTGTACCAGACATTCTTTGGCATTTTCTGAGTACTAACTAACCAAAGGATATTTAGACCTAACACACACCACAACATAAGACGCAACTAACAACCTGAGAAGTCAGGATCATAGTACATCTATAGTGACAGCCACCAACTAACACTGCTGCATGATGTATTCAACATGACTGCACAGACTACTTATTAGGGGTTCATTGAAACCTAGTAGCACTTTCTTTTAATAGGAGAAATTCATCTCCCCAAAAGAGACTGCCCACTGTGCACTTATACGAGAGTGGTACATAGAGATCGTTCATAGGAGGCACCTTTACTATATTCTCCCTATACAGATACTTACATCTGAACTCAGGGTAAACAATATTTAGCTGTATCTGAATTTTGACTTTTCCTGACTGGATACACAGACAACCAGCTATATACAAAACTTCACCTAGGGAACACCATATATATCCTATTCCTTTGAATCAGGATCTATATTTTTATTTTAACAATAATGTTTATTAATAAAATTATTTTAATAGCTTACATTTACTCACATATTTTGACCTTAATATATCTATACTTTGGTCTGCAGTGCGCCACTAATTGGGACCTTCTAAGTGTGCTCTATTTAGCCAACATAGTACACTAATCCTGTTCTATTCTACCTATTCCCAGGCGGCACGCAGTTCCAACTTTAGGGGTTCTGAGCGAGGTTTTCCAAATTCTCTCTCTCTCTCTCTCTCTCTCTCTCTCTCTCTCTCTCTCTCTCTCTCTCTCTCTCTCTCTCTCTCTCTCTCTCTCTCTCTCTCTCTCTCTCTCTCTCTCTCTCTCTCTCTCTCTCTCTCTCTCTCTCTCTCTCTCTCTCTATATATATATATATATATATATATATATATATATATATATTTATATATATATATATATTTTAAAGCTTTACACTCTTCTGCCCCTCCTTACATCTCTGCCCTAATTTCTCGTTATGCACCACCCAGACTCTTGCGTTCTTCTCAAGGATGTCTTCTTTCTACCCCCTTTGTATCTAAAGGACTCTCCCGCCTTAAACCTTTTTCACTGACTGCCCCACACCTCTGGAATGCCCTCCCCCTCAGTACCCGACTTGCACCCTCTCTATCCACCTTTAAGACCCACCTTAAGACACACTTGCTTAAAGAAGCATATGAATAGCACTGTGGATATTCTGAACACATGATACATAAGCTTGGCCCCGTGCAGACGCACTTACCAGAACTCCCTCCTACTGTCTCTGTACGTTCTCCCTACCTACCAATTAGACTGTAAGATCCTCGGGGCAGGGACTCCTCTTCCTTAATGTTACTTTTATGTCTAAAGCACTTATTCCCATGATCTGTTATTTATATTATCTGTTATTTATTTGATTACCCCATGTATTACTACTGTGAAGCGCTATGCACATTAATGGCGCTATATAAATAAAGACATACAATACAATATATATATAAAAAATAACAAGAAAAGGTTTAACGTGTGTAAATAGATGCGGAATAACAAGAGCTTGTTTAGTGATAATAAATAGCACAATAGCACAATACTTGTTATGGTACTTTCTGGCAAGTCAGAAACGGCCCTGTTTACTAAGTAATACAAAACTTTAGGACAACTTATTGACCATTTTCCTTAAGTGTGGCCCTAAATGAGATGTGGTTTGATTAATCACAGTTTGTGGGGTAATTTATCTAAGTCTTCAAACTGCAAAATCAGGGCTAATCTCATAGAAAAAACACTGCACCAGATTTATTAAACAAGAAAATCCAATTGATTTAATTGACAATGTTTTCCTTAATAAATCTGGTACACTTTGTGTGGCCCAGTGTTGCAGGCAGGAGACTTGAATAAATAATCCAAAACACCTTACTTTTTACTGCCATACAGAAAGTATTTAGATGAAAACACCAGCTGTTTAGCATGTATGTTGATCTTATGAAAGCTATTTTGCTGAACAGTTGGGAAATGTTGTGATTTAAACTATAGGTACAAGTCCATTGCTTTCTTTGATTTAACTTGGGGTATGCTGAGTTCTGCTTAATTTAGTAAACATTGCAACTCTTTCTCCCTATGTCTTTTGATGTTCTGTAATAAGCTGTAAAAAAAAAAAGCAGGGTTAGGTAAACCAGATCAAAAGAATAATATAAAATCAATTTTGGGGTTAAGACAGCACATTTAAGGCACACATACAGGCATACCCCGCATTAAAGTATGCAATGGGACTGGAGCATGTTTGTAAAGCGAAAATGTACTTAAAGTGAAGCACTACCTTTTTTCCACTTATCGATGCATACACTGTACTGCAATCGTCATATACGTGCATATTTGATGTAAATAACACATTTGTAACCGGCTCTATAGTCTTCCCGCTTGCACACAGCTTCGGCACAGGTAGGGAGCTGGTATTGCTGATCATGACGTGCTGATAGGCGCATGCGTGAGCTGCTGTTTGCCTATTGGGCGATATGTCCTTATTCCCGAGTGTACTTAAAGTGTGTGTCCTTAAAGCAGGGTATGCCTGTACTGTAACTTCAACTCTATTAGAAGAGTTGCATTAGAATACAATTACTATTGTCATGGTACACTTTGCTTTTTCAGTAAATCAGTCAAATACACTTTTTTTTTTAAAAACCACAACCTTGAAAGGCACAGCTTTTATGAATACAATTGATACTCAGTGCACTAAATTAACCTAAATACATTTTTTGCCTACACATGCACAGTTGATGGAAGCAACTAATTACTTCTATAACCTCTGGAGCAAACTGATATAATATATGGGTTGTCATAATAAGGCCAGAAAAGATTCAGTATTTAAATAACTGTTTGTGTGCCAGTTTTACTTGGGTTACGAGTACAGCTTAAAAATACTTTTTTTTTAAATTAGGGGTTAGCAACCTGACCTGGTTTTCTGCGTTTGTCTAGAAGTGAGGTTATCTGGGGCTAAAGCCTGTTTTAGAAAGTGGGTGATTGAAATCTGACGTCCCAACTCTTTGTGACAGTAGAAATAAGCAAAAACCCTTTTAATATAACTTTAAATATATTTATCTGTGTTCTGGAGAACACTCGAGAGTGTGACCAGGAAGACAGTCCATGTCTGTGTAAATGTACTAAATATAAAGATATCGGGGATCTGACAACGATTTACAAGAAATACAAATACTGTATATCTTTAAAACATTTGTGATCAGACTAATTAAATGATGTTAAACAATCTACGATTGTGAGGGTACAAAGGACAAATATCCATTTGTCTCTCAAGCTTAGCATTAACCACATCATGTTTGATATCCACACTTGTATTTTAATTATACCAATGCAATAGTGAAAGTGGCACCCTTCCAGATATTATAGATATTAAGTTATGAGGTATTTCCTACAGGTATATTCAGGCACCTTTTTGATTCAAATGGAAAGCCATTTTGTTCTCCTCAAGCCATAAAGGTGTCACTGAAGATTGATGAGGGGTGAGGGTTAAGGACACGCCCAGAAGCTTGGCATATCCTATTTCAAATGCAGGACATTTTAGGATAAAAACCATGCATTTAGACTATGAATTTAGAATTCAACCAAAGGAATGCCAATGCTGTGACATGTTAATTCTTATATTTTCCACTCAAGACCCTTTGAGAAAACCTAATATACGTGTGGTAATGTATGTTAGGAAATTCTGTTTGTTTATCCTATTATTTTGATGAAACTATCTGCATACTGCTGCGGCACAGTTTATTCGAGCATTTGCCCGTTCTGTGCCGCAGCAGTAGCCTGGCGTGCGCCCGAGTGTGACGGGCGCGCGCCGAAGCAGCGGAAGAGCGCCCTCCGATCGGGGCGCTCTCCCTACCGCTGCCGGGTCCGCCGGGTCCCCCGGAACCCCCTGCCGCTGTCCCGCGATCGCGGGACACCAGGGCTCCCTCGGGCGTGGGGGCGCACGCTCCCGATGACGCGTGACCGCGCGTCTATGACCGAGGGGCGGCCACTAGCAAGCCGGGAGATTTCCCGGCTTGCGGTACCGACCACACTTCAATAAAGTGTGTCGGTAGTGTATATTGAACTGTATGTTGTTGTAATCTTTTTCTGTAACCAAAGCACTGTATTACTTTTTTATAATAAATAAAATATGTAATAAGTATTGGTTTTTTTGGGCTCTAATTGAACTTTGCACATTTTGAAGAGAGGGATTACATTTTGGACACATTTTGCTAAAGTAGATTTGTGTGCTATGTAAATATTTTTCTTAGTAATCGGAGACCAAGGACCAGAGCGATTAGACTTTTTTTTTATTCTTGGCGGTGGATGCATTTTAAGATATATATATTGTGACAGATTGAGGGGAGATAATAATCATTTGCGGGATCTTGCAGAGGTGAAAAGTTAGCTGTATATATTAACCTTGTCACATATATAAGTAACGTGCTCTCAAGTGTGCCGTTTGTGACACTGGGTAAGATATGATCTCAAGATGAGATGGGAAAACAGACAACATCCCTTATACCCAGATGCTTTTCTCAAGGTTAAAGGATCAGTGGGGGATATTTAAGTAGATGTGAGTTTGTCCTTGCAAAAAACTGCACGTTTTGACATGATAAAAAGTCATTAAATGAAACTTGACCACTAGCCATATTCTGTATTTCAAATCAGAGGGCGGGACGGAGAGAGTATTTTGGTAAAGTCTCAAGCATAGCATACAGAGAGACCCCTATGCTCCTAAAGGATCACAGCAGAGAGATTTGTTAATGGGACATGCAAAGTATATTTAAATGATTCACAGCCCACACCTCCTAAAAGATTTCAGTAAAACCTACTGTATACTGGCAATCTAAGGCCCCTTGTGACGAAGGAGGATACTGGTATATTAACTAATAGGATCAGAACCCACAACCTCTGCAATTCAGGGCAGCAGCTCCAGCATCAAACTAAACCAGTTGCTGAAAGCTCCACTGTAGCAGCATATTTTTTTAGCTTTACTGCTCACACCTGTAGTTAATCCATCTATTAGGATATCTCTTGGGCGTGCTCCTTTTTTATGCACATGCGCATTGAATGGACAAGTGAAAGTGGTTTGCTTTTAAAGGAAGCAAGGAGGAGGGGGCTACAGGTGTGAGCAGTAGAGCTCAAAAGTATGCTGTGAAAGTGGAGCTTCCCAGCATCTGGTTTAGTTCAATGCTAGAGTTGCTGCTCGGAATTGCAGAGACTGTGGCTTTGGGTCCTGCTGGATTTGACACCAGTATTCCCTTCATCACATGGGGCCTTATACTGACAAGTCTAAGTTTTATTTAAATCTTTTAGGAGGTTTGGGGAGTGAATCATTTAAAGATACTTAGCATATTTCTCAGGTGTTGTGCTCCTTTTTTAGCACAGGTGTCTCAACATATGTTATACGGAGGAAGGTTTGAGGGGATATTTATAGAACTTGGGATGCTACTAAAATAGGTCTCTCACCCATGTTGATTTCAGTCCCCCTGCTTCCTGAGATACATACCTCAGAAGGGGCTGCCAGTATCAGCCCCGGCTGGGCACCCAATATGGCGGATTAAGAATCAGATGGGCCAATAGGAAGCCGCTACATCATTCATCGCAGCTTCCAATTGGCCCGTGTGACACAAGACCTTTAAACAGCCGGGAGATGCCCGCTGTCCCTTTACATGTAAGTACCTCACTGAGCAGGAGGGTCCTTGGAGCTGAAATTACACGGTTAAGCTACGGAAATCCCCTGCTTCCAATCTAATTTATTTTTTTCAAAAACAATAGTGCTTTAATATTGTGAAAGGGGGATAACACATGAAATAATTAGCTTTGGTGCAGCAAATATTTAATTTCCATGTATTCTTCAACAAATAAACAAAATAGTCTATGTACAATATTTCTTACTTAACTGTTAAATCTAAGTGGGAACACAAGTTTAACGTGTCTTTTGCTTTCTTGTCCAAAAAACACATTGAACTTCCCCTTACAGAAGTAAAATACAGTACATATGTAGTGGGCCTTTTTGTCTTTATAATGATTAGAAAATACTTTTTCTTTGTATTGTGACTTTTTTTCTTAAACTTGTAAGTATATCTATTTTCCATGAAAAAGGACAGATGAGACACAAACTTTTATGAAATAACTTTTAACCATGCTTGTTAACAGTACTTTATTATTTTGACAGCTTCATCCTGAAGTAACTCTCATCATTGCTAAACGTAACCTGAAAAAAAGTGTAAAAGCACCTCCATTGGCATCTTAACTCTGTGGAAGATGGTAATAGACAAACATGTTTCTAGTCCACACATTGTGACTATCCTTCCAGACCTCTCACGCCACTGTAAGCGTCCTGATCACTGGCGATGCTGACACACAGAAAATCAGTGATGTCAGTTAGACAGCTCTAAGTGTTAATGCACTAACGCATTTCACAGGTCCTACCTTACTTCCTCAAAGGCTCAATGGTAGTCCATGAGAATCAATGGTTTAAATAGCCTCCCCTCAATTCATATAACGCATAAACATAATGTATCAAATAAAATGGCTTATATTGATAAAAGGTGTTTGTGTGTCATGCTTTAAAAACAAAAATAAATATGAAAAATAATGTTAGAAGTATATACCAATATTAATAAATACAAAAAAGTGTACAATATTAAAATGATTACATTATAATGACCAATTGCATACAAACTGTAGAAATATTAATAATAGTAATGACTCAGGTGGTAAAACAAAAAATATATCAATAAAAAATTAAAATGTTCAATACAAGCTGCAAAATCTGTGAAGGCTGGGTTTGTAATTGGTGTATCCAGTGTGTCTTTCTGCCTAAGTTTTTTTTTTTTTTTTTGCTTGTTTCAGACAAACAGCTTCTATTCCCTTTATTGTCAGGCTATTGGGATATTTACTGTGATAATGGGCAAAAAGACTATCAACGTAATAAACAGAGAAATTGGTCTAAGTTCAGACATAAAACTGTTTTCGAGCCTGCTAGAGCCCATAACAATACCACAGGGATACATGTGGACTATATACACAAATCAGGCAATTTTGTCAGTTCACAAAAAAATCCAATTAGGGGATTAAATAACCTTGGAAATGTTTCCAATAGAGACAAAGAATCAAAGAATAAATGTGCTAAGAATAAATACAAAGTCCACTTAGTACAGTCTCCTTACACCTGCAGAATTGCATTGCAATCATAAAGATAGGATATTTGAAAGAGAATGGGTAATCCCAAGTGGCATTATAAAGATTTTTTTTTAAGGGACAGCAAACGGAACAAGAAAGTGAGAACATGCCAAGAAAAGATGCTCTTGGTCCCGTCCCAAAAAATGAGAAAAAGGACAAAGGACAAAAAAGAAGAGGAGGTAATTTAAAAAAAAGTATTAGCCAAAGACTTAATAACTCCCATGAATAGATTTCATTTTTCTAGTCTACCTCAATCTACTTAAAACATTCAATTACTTACAAAAAGTTTGCATTTTGTTCCTAAAAGAGGACCCAATAAGTTTGAGCTTGTTATTGATTTAAGTACATTCACTTGAAACTTGACCTTAAAAACACATATTGATAATAAAGATAATATTATGGAAAGCTTCAGTTCAGGGATGATTTAAAGCATCTTTCCTCAGTTATGGAACTAGAATCACAGAACCCTTATATGGATACTTTGATACTTTGTCCCCTCTGGATGAACTTTATTTGGGAATTTCAACTACTCTGTACTCAGATGACACTGAACCTAAAACTCATCATTCAGAAATACAAATGTTTGTGCAAAAATATTAGATTGCCTGGAGGCTTCATTCCCAGGTACATTTTGTAGAGGTGGGAGGGCAGAAATATATATATGGGGGGAGTGAAAGAGAAGGGAGAAATACATGGGGGGAGAGAAAGAGAGGGAAAGAGTGAGAGTGGGGAAGAAATACATAGGGGTGAGAGAGAGGAGGGGAGTGAGAGAAGGGTGAGTGAGAGAAAGGAAGGAGGACTAAGTGAGAGAGAGGTGGAGTGGGAGCGAGATGGTGAGAGTGAGAGAGGGAGGAGAAATACATGGGGAGAGATAGAGAGGGGAGAAATACATGGGGAATGAGAGAGGAGGAGTGTGAGACAGAGGGATAGTGAGAAGGGGGAGAGAAATAGAGGGAGGAAGAGTCGGTGAGAGAGAAATGGGGTTGAGACAGAGGGGAGGGGGTGAGAGAAAAAGAAAGTGGGTGAAAAATATGGGAGAGATGGGGTGAGAGAACGGTGGCAGAGTGAGAGGGAGAGAGGGGGTATGATAAATAGATGGGGAGAAGGAGAGAGAGGAGAGGGGGAGTGAGAGAGGAGTGAGAAAGAGAGAGGGGAAATAGAGATAATGGGATAAGAGAAAGATAGAGGGATTGAGAAAGAGAGAGGTTGGGAAGTGAGGGGGAGAGAGAGGGGTAAGAGAGAGGGGGAGTGAGATAGAGAGGAGGGGAGTGTTAGAGAGAGAGAGGGAGACTTGCAGGCCACAGACCAAGGGTACCCAGGTGGACACTACTCCTTGTCAGAGATGGGCGATTCTATTTTGCGAATTTGGATTCACCTCGGATCGTCCGGTTCCTTTGGTCGGTGAATTTCTACGGAACAGTCTCAAAAAGGCAAATCCACAGTTTCTGTATTTTAATTTTAGGGAGCAATCCGAAATCCGTGGTCGGATTGTTAAAAAACATGGATTAACCAGTGTGCCGCATATCTCTCCCATGTTTTTTTCTTTTTAATCCGCCAACAGATTGTGGAATCCGCAGATCGGATTCGCAAAAATCCATCCGGATTGTATCAATGGTGGATTTGGATTGATCCGCACGGATTTCTTAGCGCCCAATATGTAGAAGCATTTTGGTGGGAGGAGGGGGACAGATATGTAATAGACACAATCCAAGCAAGCTCAGAACCCCAAAACGCACCACATTATCTATCTATCTATCTATATACTGTATATATATATTAAAAAAATCAAAAACGAATAGACGATACCGTTCTGTGGCTAACTAAATGCTTTTATTTGTGCGAGCTTTCGATATACCCTGATCTCTTCTTCCGGCGGTGTTACAATGGATAAAGCAAGAAAGGTTTAACTTAAAAACAGTGCATCCTGAAATGTGATCTGTGACTGAAACATATCCCTCCCCCCTGTACTTTATGCAATTTATGACCTGAGGTGTTAAATGGTCCCTGAATGTTAGTGATGTAAGAGTGTACTTTACATACGACATTGAATCTTGCTTTGGTGCTCATGCAATATAATCAGGTATAGCAAGAGGAATGCAGGCACTCACAAGTCTTTTCGGTGCTAAATTTAATATTTATTAGGCAAATCTACATTTCGGTTGCAGATAAGTGCAAGATAAAATAAAACACAAACAAGTGTACATTATATACCCTCTCGTGTAAAGCTTGGAAGCAGTTGCTAAGTAACCTATGTGATTGCCACAAGTGAAGGAAAAATAAATAAACTGAAACAGTAAAAGCACGCAGTTAATAAACATATATACAAGCACATACTGAGACATAACTTATGCTCAGAGTGAAAATTGCCTTTAGGGGCTTTGCCTCTAGCCATTTATTTATTTTAGAAATGCAGAAGTAGCTTGCCTTTAAACCAATGTAATTATCTAAGTTGCTGATCCGTTCTCCCGTGATCGATCAGTGAAAATTCTGCTTCCATGGGTTCACAATCTGGCTAATTCAAAAGAGGACGTGCTGTGCCTTTCTAAATAGTTGCTATAGAAACCAAAGGAAGCTTAATACATTAAAACTCATTACAAGGGGCATAACGAGTGGACAGAGAAAATTAAAAAAATAAGGAGTAAGTATTATCTAACACTACACAACTGATTTATTTAAAAAGAACACGTCTTTTGATGACGTGAACCAATAGCAGCTGACGTAGTCTAAACGTTCCATCAGATTCAAACAGCAAAACGTCTCTTATTTCTGTCAGCCATTGGTGCCTATTCAGTAAGCTGCACTAAGCGACTTATCGATAGTTGTGAGCACTTTTGTAGAGAGGTTGCATGTATAGCTACTCAGAAAGCTCCGATCACATGCCAAACTCACTATAACAGTGCTTCTACCTGATCGGTAGCACTCTCGCAATGTCAAACCGACCGTTAGCTCAAAAAATCCTCTAACTCGCATTTTTTGATATATCGAGCTGTTCAGGTACCTCCAAGAAGCAGATCGCAGCTACAACTCACAGATTCTGGGCTCGCCACTCTTTGGGATCAGCGATGTGCTTCTGATGGAGAAAATGTATTGTTATTACATTGGATTGAAGCCGGGGGGTCTCCAGAGCTGACCCACATTAATATCAGCTCTAGAGACCCCTAATTCAATCCTATGTAATAAATATACATTTACAGTCAGCTTCATTGCCTTAGTGCCTAACTGCTAAGGTAATGAAGGGATTAAATACTTGTGCCCGGTTTGTTGGGGGTAGAGGGGTTGGGTGAAGCTTGTAGTTGCCCCAGGGTGGGTGGTTAGGCCTACTGGGAGGGTTTCGGAAGGAATTAACCCGTTCATTACCTTAGTGGTTATTACCGCTAAGGTAATGAAGACGTTATCCATTCCCGCTATCCACCCGGTAGGCCTGAACACTCACCACGGGCCAAAAAACACCTTCATATGTGCCCCGGGATGGGTGTTTAGACCGTCCAGGAGGGAATAACCCCTCTTTAACCTCAGTGGTTATAGCAGCTAAGGTAATGAAGGCCTAAACACAAGGCCTAAACACTGACCCTAGGGCAACTACCCCTTTCACCCACAGCACACAGGAATGGGTAAAAGTGCATTAGCCAAAGATGGCTAATAGTGCTTTTGCCTATTCAAGTAATCATTATAGTGCAATACACAGGCATATTTGAAGATCTGCCACCCCTAGGAACTTGACTGTGTTGGCCGCCTCCTTGCTTCCGCCCTCTTTCTCCTTCTGTCAAATGACGCTCCGGGCATCACCAATGCGAGGTCACACGGCATCTTATTCCAATCAGGCCCGATAGCGCGGCATCTGTATACGGGGGTGGACATTTTTAACGCCCCAAAATTTTGCTGCCCTAGACCCAGACCTATTGAGCCTAATGGGAAACCTGCCATAGGTGCAATAAAATAAAATACATTTAAAAACGAAAAACACATTACTATGAAACAAAAAACTCTAGCCATATCATCCATTGAATGTCACTGTGGTGATCTATGCCCTCAATGGATCACAGATGCCCACCCAACAACCCCCCCTCCACCATCCCCTCAACACACACTGTAATGGGAAAAAGGCCTATTATCCATATCTGGATAATAGCGCATTTGCCCATTAAAAATAAAACATTAGCCAGCATATAGTAAATTATAGTTGTACTTACTCCTGCCAGGATGACAGTCATCTTCATCTTCAGCCTCTTGGTCCCCATCTTCCTCAGCGTCTTCAGTGGGCAGCAACATTAACATAAAAAGAGAACTACTAGCCAGTAACCCTTTAATTATTTTAGTGGCTATTAACCACTATGGTAATTAAGGGGTTAAAAAACATCCCCTGCTAACCACCCAGGAGGCCTAACCAACCTCCTTGGGGCAACTACCCCATCACTCACCCACTCTACCCCAATCACCACACCAAATATGGCTAATAGCACTTTTACCCATTTGTTTTTAAAATTAAATATAAACACAATAAAATAACATTGACATAACAGTACAATACATTACACAGTAGGCAATAAACCTACTGCACCGACACACTTTATTCGAGCAAATACCCAGTATGTACCTGGCAGATACCTGGAATGCGCCGCTCCTCACCTCTGACAAGCCCCGTTGCGTTTGCCTTCCCAGCCTGGGTTCATGCCTGGCTGACGGGCGGCTGATCTGTTAAATGATAATGATTAGGATTTAATAGGCTGCAATGCTTCGCGTGTCTACCAGATGGCATAAATTCATGAATTGTAATGCAGTATATATATATATACTGTGCAGTATTGCAGCCAGCAGGAATAAAATGCTTCAATCCCTGCTTGGAAAATACCTCAATGCACTCGGGCAGAAAACAGTTACAAACCTCAATACACCCGGGTATACCCGAATTCGTGGGACTAGCCGAGCTCGAATAAAGTGTGTCGCCAGTGTACCTAATAAATGTAAGAGCTGTGCAGGGAGATGCAGTTCTCTCTGCGCATCTCTGAAAAAGAAACTTCTAGCGAGCGCGGTATGGCATTTTCCTACCAAACGGAACCTGACTTGCGATAACTCTTTCTGAATACCGTGATAACACAAATGTCATACCGTGAGGTAGGAACATGCCAAACCGTTCGATATGGCAGCGAGCTTATCGGAGCTACCTGAATAGGCCCCATAGACTCACTACTTCTCCAATGAATAGGTGGTGAGTCTATGCCTGATGGTAATAAGAGATATGTTTTGCTGTTTATTTTGTGCTTTATGCATATCATGTCATTATGTTTGAGACTGTTGGAATGTTTAGACTATGTCAGTTCCGATTGGTTCCCATCATCAAAAGACTAACTTAATAAATTAGCGCACTACTGCAGCAATACAGTCCTCGGAAGAAGCTGTGGCAAAACATACATCAGGGTGGCTTCTTGCCTTTGCCATGAACGCAGTTACCTGTTTGGCAGTTCTTCTTCACTCTAGCGCTGATCATGTCCTGCTGAGTATACTCTTTTATTGCTCCTGAGATTGTGGATATATTCTCTTTATTTGAGATTTACTGCCTACCTTACTACATGTAAATGTTGTCAGTGTTTTTTACTGTTTAGTTCCAGGCACTATTTGTTCCACCATCTCTCCCTATATATACCAATCCCTGTTTTGACCAGCCGGTCTGATGATATGAATTTTTGCATCATATCATTCATTCATCACAATAATAAAGACAATACAATTAGAGATTTATTAGCTCACTACTGTATTATTGATAGGCATTTGCACACTTTAGGAGTTTATTGCCTAATCTGTTGGAGGTCTCTAGGAAAGGAGGGGTTAATTGTCTATTATTAAGCTTTTTTTAAAGGGATTTAATACATTTGTGGCTTTTGTGCTTGCACAGGATTCTTATTCTCTAATATATATTTTTATATATATATATATATATATATATATATATATATATATATATATATATATATATAGCTTAAGCCTATAGGGAACCATGTTAAAAATGGTTTTTGAAGCAAAAAGTGGCACTGTGTGCTCATTTGCATGTTATTTCCCAGAATCCCTTGCCGCAGTGGAAGTGCTGTGTGCTGGGTGATAATGGGGAAAGGCGGGGTTGCAGACCTGCCTAAGACATGCAGATGAGCATACAGTTGTATTTACATTTGTATATATATATATATATATATATATATATATATATATATATATATATATATATGTTCGCACACATACAGATGAAGCCAGACTTTCTGTCCGTGGAGCCACAAGAAGTAAAGGAAACGCTGTGGCTCCAGGTACAGTAAGTGCTGTTGCTGCCGGCAGGGGTCGGCTCTGCTGTATGAGACCCCAAACAGAGAATGTCCTGCTGTCAGGGAAAGCTGCGGGATTTGAACCTCGGGTTCCTCCAGCACCGAGAACACTAAGGCCAGCTACATACATACATACATACATATACAGTACAGTACAAATACAGTACATCTACAATACATCTACAGTACATACATATACATATACAGTACATATACATTACAATATAAGGAAATGCTTCTCACTGCAGAGCAATATTTTGCATGCCCTTCTTTCAACAAAGAAGCAATTTCTCAATGCCACCCACATACTTTTCATGTTCTGCATCTCTACTGAGTATTTTATTTAGAAAATAAATACACACTTTATGACTCAATGTTATTGATTCATATAATAAGGATGCACAGCTGTGCAAAATTACTAAAGCCTTAGGTAACCACATTGTGCTGCAGTACATTTCACAAAAGTGAGGAGAATGTTCACTAGATGATATCCCATTCAATTCTTTTTTATATACAGTACACTGTATAAGGTTGATACAATCATCTTTGATTGAGACATATCCTATTCTGGCTTCAGGCAACACACTACCATCTTATAAGCAAATTATAGGCTTTTCTTTTCAGATCTATGTATAAATATTAATATGCACAGTGCAACATTTGTAAAGAATAAATATATATATATATATATATATATATATATGTAATGATAAGAAAGTGAGATAGGCTTCCAAGTTACCTGTCTACATGCATCCTATGACCAAATCATCAGAACAAACTATCCAATGCCATAGCACACAACATACAACATCTCAGTATAAAGGGCAAAGAAAATCCCATGTTTATGCACTGAACTTTATGCTAATTTCCTGATTGTAGTTACTGTATGCCAAACTGTCTTTCATTGCGCACGAGTTTCATACATTTGACATAAATTATTAGTCAAAGAAGTAGACATCACCACAGACCTGGCTGAGTGCTCTTTTATGATTTGGGGGGAAAAATAACAAAGATGTATAAGTTTGGTACTGTACGTCTCCGTATAATTATAATTAGGGATTTCAGTTGTCAGTGTTTATTTTTGAGTGAAATCAGAGCTTATTTTGTTTTTTCTTCCGGTGTGTTCATTTTGTTTTTAAACAATCAGTGTTTATCAGCATTAACAATGGAAAACAATTGACACACATGTGAATTTAGTATTTAGCGGTGCACTTTTGTTAGTTTCATTTGGGTTGCCTCTGTATAGTATGTTATTCTAGCTGTTATATCAGTACTGAGAATAATATGACTCATGCCATGTGTTTAACCCATATCTTGTTGAGAGCCTTTCTATCCCAAACAGTTGTTTTTTATCCGTGATTTTAATTTTATGTATCATTTTTAAGTTGTTATGTTTGCACAATGTGTTTTGTATTTTTCTTTCTGCAGCTATGCCCCTTTTTCTCTGGCACCTCCCGGTCCCACGGCTCATTTGGGGGCGAGATCTCAGGGAGGCTACTCATTGGTGGTGTTCTCAGCCAATGGGTTGGTCTCTCTGACCAACTCGCGTGAGTTTTCGGCCCCGTGACGTCATCGCCGAGGGCGGGGGAAAGCTATGAAACGGGTATGCACGCAGACGCGGATACACTTTTTGAGAAAGGGACGCAATTCCCGAAACGCGTAAAAGTGTTTATGTTCTTGCTTTGACCACTCAATAAATATACTTTTAATACTACTGGATGCAGCCCCCTTTCTCCCTCATAGATTTGGCAGTGCTCCGCCTGTGCCCCCCTTGGGACTACTTTTCTCTATTTGTGCCTGAGTTTCTACAAAAAGTATTAGTCAATAAGAAATTAATCTCAATTTCTGTTTTTTATTGGTTTTAATGGAGCAATCCAAACAAATCCTACTTTTTTTTTGTTTTTTAATAAATCAGTTCTGTAGTATTAGATAATACTACCTTTGTTATTTTAAAAGTCAACTCTTAATGCCATTTTTAATTAATTTTAATATACTGTACTGCCTTTTTTTAAATTTCTTTAGCAGATTTTAGCACTCTTCCCGAGCAGTGCAGAATCTTTGTAACACTTTCCTGTTTGTGATAATCTGTTGCCAATATTCCCAGCAAACTGTAACAATAGATAATGTTACCTTTCTGAAATAAGAATACATTGTAGCTGCTGAGTTACACTGACTGAAGGATTGATTTGAAACTGAAAGGCGCCATTTAGTGAACCCTGGGAAACAGGATCTTTGCTGATCGATCACAGGAGAACCAATCAATCAGCAACTTAGGTAATTCATTTTGAAAAAAGGTAATCAAATGCTGCATATATTAACATAAAATAAAAATATTTTTGTTATTTTTTAAACTGCTAGGATTGCCTCTCTAACTCAAAGTGCAAGATGATCAGTCTGTGGGGTTTTTAGTTAAAACCTGAAACCAGAATCTCTAATTATAATACAAGTAAGATTTAACTCTTATTAGAGAGCAAAGAAATGCTGTGATGCACCACCAGCGTGATAAAAGCAGAGAGGGTGACTTACTTGAAAAATATATCCAATTTATTGAGACATGTTAAAAACGAAGGTACAAGGTTTCCACCTTTTCAAGAACTACCATGTTTAACTCTTATTAGCACTCCACAAACTGCAAGCTGGACAGAAAATGTGTAAACTATCTACATTGTAGATATACCGACATTAAAAGATCAATAATGAAAATGCCCTTTTAGAGACCTAGGGCCTCATGCAGAGAGCAGCGGTAAGGTGAATAGCGGCATTTTTTGAAGAGAAATGCCTGTAGAACTGCAGGTACTGGCGAGTTTTTAAAAAAGCGCCATGTTTTTTTTTTTGTGATTCTCGCCGAGCTACCGGTGAGGATTCTATGTATATGTATATGGGTCAGTGGGAGTGACAGAGCATCTGGAACAACAACCCCTTCAGACACCATATCATCATTTGGCGTCGCTACATTGACGACATCCTCTGTGTCTGGGAGGGGGATGATGTGTCCATTTGCTCTTTCCTCACCTATCTGAACACTAACGATATGAATTTGGTGTTCATACATGTGTCAGACTCCACTAGTATCAACTTTTTGGATCTAAAACTGACTGCATTGGACAATGGGAATGTATCCACTAAGGTATTCTTTAAAGAGATTGATGCGAACACCTGCTAATGGCAACTAGCAATCATAAAAAATCATGGATTACGAACATTCCCAGAGGACAATTCATCAGAATTAAAAGTAATTGTAGTGGGGAGAAAGACTTCGAGAAGCAATCCAAATTACTATTCAATAAATTCCTTGAAAGAGGGTATTCTAGTGTGAACTTATGTAGGGATCTTGATTTAGTACGTGGTATGGATAGACAAACAATGCTGGTTCCTAAAAGTAAGATACAAAGTAATGAGCTGAGCAATTTGATAGAAGTACCTTTTATAACAACGTACAACTCAGTTAATAAAAAAATTGAGAAAATAATTCAGAGATATTGGGCTATTCTCTGTAATGACCCAGTTCTGGGTGATCGTCTTCCTGTTGCCCCAAAAATTATATATAGGAAGGCTAAAAGTCTCAAAAACTCACTGGCACCCAGTGATGTGGGTAATAACCATACTAGACCTGCCCCTATGACATGGATTAGAGAGAGACCAGTTGGTAACTTCCAGTGTGGTAACTGCTCAATTTGTAAGCACTTACACCCTGAGAGGAAAACGTTTAAATCGTTCGCTACCGGTGAGAGCTTTGCCATTGATTCCTCTATAAATTGAAACTCAACTCATGTTGTTTACTTGGTTAATTGCGATTGCGGCCTTCAATACATTGGTCGCACTAAAAGATGCTTGAAGATCCGTATACAGGAACATATCAGAAATATAAAAATCGGGTATGAAAAACATAGTCTTTCCCGTCATTATGCACTATTTCATAAAAAAGATCCCTCGAACCTTATGTTTAAAGATATTAAAGTGGTCTCTAAGGATAGAAGGGGAGGTGATAGAATTAAAAGCCTCTCCTACCAAGAAACCCTTTGGATCTACAAAATGGGTTCGCTGGCCCCTAAAGGGTTAAACGAGGATATAGACATCTGGTCCTTGTACTGATCTTTAAGCATCCGAGTATATCTTTGTTCAATTAGATTAAACTTCTGTATGTTTCTATTTGTGGCTTTTCTATACTAGAAACTCAGTCACTTAATGTATTCACTCAATACTGTTTATTTTATTGTATTCTATGTTTCTAATTGTGGCTTCTCTATTTCAGAAACCCAGTCACACAATGTATTTACCTAATACTGTTTGATTTCATTGTATTTTTTATTATATAAAGGTTCTATTTTTTTTTAATTAACACTATATATACATGTATCCCTAATGAGCTTTGAGCTGCACCACTATGGATTGGTGCAGCAATTATGACACCCTATTTCTGATTGGGTGTTTGATGTATAAAAATGTACACTTCCCCAGCTGCATTATTCCCTGAAGAAGTAACTGTGTGTTACGAAATGCGTTGGAGTGTGTTTCAGCTCATTTTTTAACTATATTTTATAGTATATATATTTTTTATCTTTCCCTTCCTGTCCCTTGCGTCAGTCATCTCTGCCTCGTCCACTCTGTGCCTCCCCGGTTGCCATCCGGCACTTTGCGCTTACACTGTGGACACCATAGACATTGCATTGAGTTCTGCACTGTGAAAACAACCAGTGACGTCATCAGCGGGCGTCCCGTGCGGCGCAGCAGCGTGTTACCGACGTGGAGCAGCGGAAAGGCAACAGCAGAGGAGACTGTACGTGTTACTGGGACGTGTATGTACATCCACACTGCGGACTCAACATCTCAGCATCCAGGAACAGCGTGTGTGCCCTTCACGGATCCAGAGGGCCCCCCCCCCGTTACCTGGTCAGATGATCGTGGGTCTCCGGCTCCTCTTCTGAAAGTGGATGAAGTCTGACGAGTCCAGCTGTTCCCCTGTGTGGTAACCCCACTTATCAAATGCTTGATTTTATACATATTGATGTACGCAGAACTTATTATTCTCTAGTTTAATTAAGTTTATAAACTGTATTTCACTATGTGCATTGTGCGCCTTGTCTTTTCTCTGTTTCTCTACACAGATGGGGACCTCCCTCTTATAACCTAACCAAGTCCCCACCCATACATATTTAGCAGGTGTTACTTCACCTGCTGACACATTAGCTCAGCCCTTTCTTATTTTAGCCTTGTAGCCCTGGCTAATGCATTTAGAATGCCAGTTGCTCCCACTGGCACGTTGTGTGCCCCTCCCTCCCCCCGCTGCAACGCATCAGTGGGAGCAATAATGACTGCTGCATCTGTAACTACACTGATTCTGGTGGGTTAATACATATATATACAGAGGCGGCACACTTTATCCTCACTTGGCTAGTGCCGCAAGCCGGGAGGTTTCCCGGCTTGCTCGTTTCTTTCCCTCGGCGTGCCGCGCGTCATCGATGTGCATTCACGCATCATCGGGAGCGTGCGCGCATGGCGCGCATGCCCAGGGCTCCCCGAGGGAGCCCTGGTGTCCCGCGATGTGGGTGATTGCGGTGGGGGGCTCCGGGGGACCCGGTGGACCTAGAGAGGGGAGGGGGAAGCCCTGATCGGAGGACCGATCCTCCGAGGCTCCGGCGCGCGCCCGGGACACCTCGGCGCGCGCCCGGTTTCAGTCGTGGCCGAGACCGGGCAAAGGTAAGAATAAACTCGGCCGCGACAGTATATATATTATATACATATATGCACTAATATATAGAAAAAAATAAAGAGCAGTTGGCACACTGAAAACAGACTATTCACTGATGCTTATCCCATATATGCACATACACAGAAAAATATTTTACCAGATGGGGATCCAGGAAAAACGAGACAGCACACAGTCAGGGAAATCCAAAGTAGATTTATTCAAGACAAATACATAGGCACTGCATCCAACGTTTCGGTCATCATACAGTGACCTTCCTCAGGGACGTGCAGTGTGTGAATGCTAGTGAATACCCTTATATACCCACATCAATTACACCAAAGTGATAAATAATCATGCTCACCTGTGTTTAAAAGCAAAAAAACGCCAAACTCTTGTATTACTAGCCAATATATATATATATATATATATATATATATATATATATATATATATATATATATATATATATATATATATATATCAAGGCAAGACGCCTGCACATACTAGGTAGAATGCCTGTACAAACAGATGTGGTGCAGGGTAAAAAGGGGATAAATGAAAGTCTAAACGGATCACAGCTTTGATCCAAATTACCAGCATAGCACAGAAATAAAACAATGAATAAAGAATTTATTAAGTCCAATAAGCAAACAGTTATCCCAAATGTTTGTTTCTTGGACTTAATAAATTATATATTATTTTTCTACTTCTGTGCCATGCTGGTAATTTTGATCACAGCAGTTCCTTGGCCTGGGGTTCTGGTTTTAGTTCAAAATAATTCAAAATAATTTGGGAGTTTTGATTTTGACCAAAGTAATTTTGTTTGTTTTTGGATCTCGTTTGGTTTTGCAGCATGTGATATTCTATAAAATATAATAATTACATTATAGAATTACAAAGACACTTTGCATTACAAGGAAGCCGTCATGAACAAATAAATATAAATCTTTTCAAATCAAGATAAACATGTAAGAAAAGGACACAAAACACATTATGTTAAAAAAAAACATGATGGCACTTTCTAAATAATGTTTGGGTGTTGGGTCTAAAAAGTGTTTTTGTTTTGTATTTCATTTTGGAATGTACGGTATCAATAGGTTCTAATTTTGCACACCTGTTTTTGTACATCTCTAATATGTAAATAGTTAGATACAGTAGATGATAGATAGTTTTTTGGTGGGAGGGTTCCACAAAGCTCAACCCCAATGCCCGCACGGTTGCTGTAACATTACATTTTAAATAATACTTGTCTGGGATAACAATATGGCTGCCAGGGTCATCCTCGCTCAGGCAGCCAATAAAATGCCTCAGTGTCATTGGGAGATGAAGTTGCAGCTTTCTATTGGTGGCCCTGCTCACATATTGTTAGCTTTTTTCCAGAGACAGGCAACAGTTAAAAGTCTTATTACACAATAACCTGTGTAATAGTACTCATTGAGTTGTTTTTATCAGTGCAGTAGGAACACCTGTGTGTAAAGTTCTATTTGCAAAACGTCAATAAAATATTTTTCAATGTGTTGGCAAAGCTATAAAGTGCAAGTCAAGATAACGTAATATCTAATTTAAGAATTATAAGTACTGTATTGTATATTATTATATTAGGAACTAAATATTTGCCAGTGCTGCTTACTGTACAGTAAGTAAAAATGCTGGCTAGCTTTTTGTCCTATAAATTAACTAATTTGGGAATCACCATACTGCCTTACCCTCTAAGATTAATTAATATAACTAAGAAGTTAAAGTGATGAATAACAGTCGTCCTCAAATACTTTATAATAAATGTCATACAATGGCTATTTTCTTGTGCTTACATAGCTTTTTTCCATAGTTTACAATGATTTTGTTTACAATTGCCTGATTACTTTTATCATATAAAGCTTTCCATACCATACATCCTGTTTATACGGTGAGACACTATTATTGCCTGAACATTTGCTCATTAAATGGGATCAAATAAATTTCCCACCTTTCAATAAATATCAAATAGTCCAAGAACCGCTTGAAATCATCCTATCTTCATTGCCCTAATCTCTTTATAACAAAATTGGTCTGTTACCAACACTATTTTTAATTCATTTACCACATACATACTCCATTATCAATCTAAAGCACTGGTCATACGAAAGAATAATACTATTCTTCCTCTTCTATAGCGCTGACAGTTTACACAGTGCTGTACATACAATAGAATTTCTCTAGCACAATAAGTCCTTGTTACATTGAGCTTACAATCAAATTTTGGTGCCTAAGGCAGAGGAATGTAAATTGACCTGCCCAAGGTCACAAGGAGAACTGATACAGGACTACGAAGCCGGTTCACCCATTTTAAAATCAGTGATATTACTAATCCTTCAACACAAACAACAAGGTTATAGGGCCATATGAACTAAGTGGTCCTATTCCATATGATATCTTCCAGCGCCGGAAGGCGTCCTATGGAATAGCCTCACTTAGACAGAAGACATTACGGCCCATTTCAATAGAACTTTCTAAATATATTCAATAAAGGCAACAGGTATCCCATAGGAGAGAAAACCAATCACTAGTACCACAGTCAAGGGGCAAAAAGCATGTATAACAAAAAGAAGATTGGCTTACCTTCCAATAAGCAGAAATTCCCCCGCCACACCTAAACGTCTCATGGCCATAAGGATACCTCTCACCGTCATCCCCTCGCAAAAACAAACAACAACTCTGGCTTTAGGTAACCTCTCACGGAGTTTTCTCAGTAGTCGATCAAAGCTCTTCTCCCCAGCATTGCTGTAGATTTTGTCTGTGTGGGCAATGCATAGGCCTTCTTGGGAAGCCAGTTCCCTGAATGCCTCCATTCCACTTTCTCCATAATTTCCTTAAAAAGAACATCAAATGTTACTTCAGTATTATCATGTGTTAACAATACAGTGGCATTCACTGTGTAATTTCTAAAGAGAGTTTAAATCCACACACTTTCAGTATGAGTCACATTAGCTTTCGCACCTGTAGCTTTGGCATACAGTATCTGTTAGCACTGACTCCTTGAACCAATAGCAGTTTCTGGCTATAACAAGGGCAAAGAGGAGAGGGGAGAATTGCTAACCTCTGGTATAGGCTAATCCATTAAGGGCCGGGTCCACAGAGCTCCGTTAACTCAGTGTTCATAACGTAATGATACCAAAATCAGTATATGTTTCTTTAGGTAACGCATATTCAGAAAGCTAATTATATGCAAAAAGAAAGAAAAAAAACATGAATTAACTTGTTGGGAGAGAGACAGAAACAGATAGAAAAATAATCCTATAATAAAATAAGTATCAAGTGATTTATATACCTCCCCAAACACTACTTTATACAATACGTGGAGAGATACGTGCGAACAAAACTGAACACACTGGGGACTATGCAAATTGAGATATGGAAAGTACATTCAAATGGTATAAAATTAACATATTTATTTTTCTTTCTCCTCTCCAGCAAAACCTAAATTGCAGGATCACCTTTATATATCACTAACTAACGTCTCGTTAAATCCCTGCATTCATCTTTTGTTGGATAGGTGTTGTTCTGTAAAGCACCTCTTTTACATATCATTAGCACTAACAACTGTTATAGTTAATACAACTGTTATAGTTAATGCAATGCCCTTTCCAGCTGACAGCAGGATTTAACCTAACCTTACTGAGCTTTGAAGATACACGTTAAGGCATAAGGTGATGGTAACTTAAGGAAGTGTCATGTTAACTCACCTAATGGTGCCCTGTGAATCTGGACCTAAATCACCCCCATTGGAAACGGGAAATCCTTACCAAAGTCATGGCATTTAATAGATATGAGGATATCTTAAACATGGTTACCCTAGTTCTTTTATTCCACGATTCAACGTAAAGAAAATGCATTTGCATAGTACATCTTTGGAAAGGCTCATGGCAATTACATGGAGACAATATTTTAGGCAAATACACATAAAAACAATATCATACATTAAGTACCTAAGTTAAAAATGTGATAGAAATGTGATTATACGTTGCATAATACAGTACATTGTATATCTTCATAACTTAAGAGGCAACTTGAGCCGATCATTTCATTTCAGTCAAATATATACGACAGCATGTTTGTTGTGATGTCACTAATTCACGGTGTTTGAGGAGCTGAACTACTACACAGTCTTTATTGCCTTTATAGCCAAGCTTGACAAATTACAGGTTCAATTAGAAGAGATGTGCAAAGCTTTTGCATGAGGTTTTTTTTAACTTAACATATATAAACGATGTCACAATACGCAATGTTATTGTGACAAAGTTAATTACATGGCACATGCAAAACCAAGGGGCTCTAGAGGTAGATATTGCGCAATCTGTTCCCTAGGGTAGGCCCTTTTCACATACGTACATGTATGCTCAAGCCAAAGTCTATTTTCATCGTCTCATTTCTCCTCAGTCTGCCGTAGGCCGTACACACAATTATAGTTTTACAAAAGCACAGAGCCGTAGCACTGACACTAATCCTTGAGAAGTCGATTACAGCTTGTCACGTATTTTAAGTGAGAAGTATATATATGCATGTCATTTTTGCTTGAGGTTTTGAGGCCTCCCAAGTCGGGGAAAAAAAGGCTTGAAGACCAGAAGAAATAATAATGGAATAAAAACAGTAGTGGACTCAAGAAGTAGCTCAGTGGTAATGTCTTTGAAGCAGTTTAACCTGGTTCAAAACCCACTGTCAGTTTTCCTTGTAGCCTCAGGCACTAAAATGAGGTTCTAATCTCTTCAAGGCAGGAACGCATTGTGCCTACAACATTCTATGTACAGCCCTGCATATACTGTCGGCGCCACATAAAAAAAATATATATTATTACTGTGACTTTCTAAAGGCCACCCCACTCATTCCCTAATTTAAAATTGAGAACTTTTCAAATAATTTGTGTGTCTATTAGTAAAATGTACACAATTCTCTAAAGTTGCTAAATTTCTTTAATATTTGCCAACCATCTTCACGCAATATTTGTGAACTTTGGTAGCAAGGTGCTGTCTCAGTAAGGCATTCCCACATGGTGAATGTTGGAAGCATTTTTATATCTTGGCAAATATTTTACTAGCTGCAAATCTCCACAATTTGCCAAATTTACACAACGTTTTGCACATATCTTGTTATTTGGGATCATTTATATCTATGGATTTCAGATTTCAGTATTTTTTTTTTAAATCAGTGTTTTTCCCCCAGTTTCTTCATTAAAATGAAAAAAAAAAAAACCAGTGTTTTTCAGTGCTAACAATGAAAAAACTATTTGACAAACATTTGAATTTGGTGTTTATTGATGCACTTTTTTTAGTTTCCATTCTTTTCTTGTGTTGCCTTTGTCTCCTGCCTGTAGCTGGGCTGCAGCAAGAGGTGAAACATAGTAGTAAAATAATACCCAATTTTTGTCTTTTAACGGTTTTAACTGAAAGTGCAAGATGATCAATCTTTGTTTTTTTAGTTAAAAACTAAAACTAGAATTACTATTTATGTCTAACTTCACACTGCATCTTTGATGCTTACTTTCTATATTCCAGTGTTTTTCAACTGGGGTTCATGGGTTCCCCAGGCATCCCTAGAGGTGATGCCCAGTCAGGTCATTTAAAAATTGTACCAAATACAGAAGAATTTACATTACATCTGATCTCAGATGCGCTATTAGAGAGGATTGGGGTTCTTTACAATGCATGTGATCTCAGATGTGCTTTTAGAGAGGGTTGGGGTTTCTTACAATGTATCTAATCTCAGACGCGCTATTACAGAAGTTTGGGTTCCTTACAATGTATCCGATCTCACATGTACTATTAGAGAGGGTTGGGGTTTCAAACAATCAGAGCTGGCGCAAGGGTTTCATGCGCCCTAGGCGAAACTTAAAATTTGTGCCCCAGTAATAAACAGTGGCGTAGATATTGGGGCTGCAGGGGGTGCGACTGCACGGCAGCGTGATACAAAATAAAAATAATAGGGCGCGAAAATACCGGATAAAAAAAGAAAGATAATTAAATTTCCTAGGAAATCTTTGATGAAATATCATCATAAAAAAAGTGAGAAGAGACAAAATCAAATCCCAGCATTTATTACTCAATTTAGTGATACCCATTACAATGTTAGAAAAATTCTGCAAAAACATTGGGGGATATTAAAAGCTGATCCCATTTTGGGTCCCCAACTAAAGTCCAAACCAGGGATAGTGTTCAAACGAGCACCTAACCTTAAACACATTCTGGCTCCAAGTCAAGTCTCCAGAGAGTCCATCGTATCTGGAGATATTAAAACTCGCCTAGGCGTTAAAGGCATGTACAAATGCGGAAAGTGTAAAGCGTGTAACCATATCTGTCAAGGGAAAACAGTTATATCAGGAGTTACTAACAAGGTCTACAATATTACAAGTTTCATTAATTGTCAGACAACGCATGTGGTCTATGTCTTACAGTGTAGCTGTAATTTACAGTACATTGGTAAGACAAAAAGACCGTTTAAAATGCGCATGTTAGAGCACCTGAGAAATGTTAAAAACATACCAAAAATAATAGCAAAGGGTATGCCATTAACTCCGCTTTTGAAACACTTTAAAGAAGTGCATAATAGTGAACCTGGTTGTATTAAATTTAAGGGACTTGAAAGTGTATCACTAGGTAGTAGACAGGGAAATAGAGATAAACATTTATTGAAACGGGAGCAATTTTGGATTTATGAGATGCATACTAGACATCCCTATGGTTTCAATGAACTAATTGAATTGACTCCTTTTTTAAGATAAGGTATTCCGTTTTTAATAAAATGAATTTATTAACATTTATTTGCATTAACATTTATGTATGTTTTTATATTTATTTGTTTTTATTTAATCATTTGTTCTTTTTTCTTTTATTTATATACAGGTTTCAGCATGATTTGTTTACATAGTATATCATTTATGTTGTTAGAGGTCTTTTTCCTGTATTATTTCATAGGGGTGAGTGCAATGATTAATTTATACTTGCACACATCCCCCACATGAGTTGTCATACACCCTGTTGCCTAGTAACCTTATTTCAAGGTGTTTTAATCAGTGTAGCAATTAGGCAAAGTAAGGGTGTTTCTCTGAGGGGGCTGGTTTATTCAATCAGTTGCCGCCTATATATACGCGCGGATGACGCTGTACGTGACCTCCTGACGAAGTACTTGGTACGAAACGCGTAGAGGTCATGACAGGTCATCCTGCGCGTGTATGCTGGTAAGCTGAGACGGAGCCTGCAGGAGACAGCAGCGGTTTTTTCCATCTCCGCGGTGCTGAGATCCGGATCCTGTGCAGCCACCGCGAGTCTGCTGACTGTCTCAGTGTGAGTGTCCGTTTCCCCTTGCCAGTGCCCAACCTTATGGCGGTTTCTATACAAATCTGTTGATAGGTTGTTTTCATGTTTGTTTTTTTCTTTCATGTGTTTTTATATAAATTTTACTGTATTTGTATACTGTGCAGTTTAGGGTTTAGTCACCATCAGGAACTCTCCTGGGTAGTACTTAGCCGTCCAGCTGCACAGCTGTTCTGAGGTGGGGTTGGATCCCCTCAGTTTTTGTGTATTTTTAATAAATTACCTTCCACTAATCCCTGGTGCGCATTTGTGCATTTTTTATTATCTTGTATTTCATTGTGCCCTCCCCCCTTTTTAAGGGGGGTTCACCTAGATTTGAGAGTTTCTGGGGAGACGCTTTATGTACATGCTGCAAAGGGATCATCCACACCATCACACAGCACGAGCGCTGAATATCCTGTTTTTTCTATATTGTACAATCAGTTGATAGTAACGATGTAAAGAATCTTAAATTATAGTCTATAAATATTTGTACTTCTTTAATTATATTACATGATACTGGTCAAAGGAACAGCTGGTAAAACACAGAAATACAGTTATAGTACTTTTGTAAATAAAAAGCAATAGGTCAAAACCAATGTATATACTGTAACAAGGCAAAATTTGCTTTTATTTTTAACTTCTATAATAAGAAACGCAGAGTCAGCTGCTAAAAGTTGCCATGAAGGAGGATTGTGTTCGTCTTGCTTTAGAACAATAATTATTTTTAAGCTTGGCAATAAAGAAGAAATTACAGTAATTCAAAGAAGATTAAATATGTTCACATTTCACCTACAAGTAAAAAAATGAAGCTGTCACATTCAAAATATTATGTGTGCTTATTTGCATGTCATTTCCCAGAATCCTTTGCTGCAGTGGAAGCACTGGGTGCTGGGTGATAATGGTGAAAGGTAGGGTTGCAGACCTGTCTAAGACATGCAAATGAGCATACAGTAATATTTCCATTTGATATATATATATATATATATATATATATATATATATATATATATATATATAAAGAAAAAAGGAAATAACCTCGCATCCACGCCAACAAAATAAAGGTCACCATAAGCCAGTATGTAATGGAACAGATTATTATACCATAACAGGCGGTGCTCACGGGTCAATGATAATACTGTAACAAAAGAAAAGAAACCCGCTTAAGAGCACTCAGGTATACCATTAAAAGAATAACAATTTATTAATTGACACAAAGAGAAATAGATAACAGTACAAAAATGTTAAAAATAAGACTAGGACCCCTGACACGAATACTACCCAATAGAAACACTTTTGTATAATTTAGGGATAAACTCGCAATGTAAACCCTAATGCCATATATAGACAAAAATTGTAAGAAACACATACAGTCTCTATGTGATCATTACACGGTACAAATCATGGACTCTGCGGGTCCAATGTAGAATTTTCTGGAGCCACCCCATTGGGTGTGTGCTCCCCGAGCCCTTTACCCGTAGCTCCACCGGGAGATGCTCGCTGTTGAGGGCCCCTTTGAGAGGTTCCCTCTTCGGGGTCTTCATGAAGAACTGTGTTACCGGTCACCGGACAGTTCTCACCCGGTGTCATTTCACCATCCAATGCGGATGCAGGCCATTCCACTTCACCATCCTCTACTTGTGGGATAGGAAGTAAATGATTCCGGTGCCATACCTTCACCCGACCCTCCGAGTCCTTAATACGATAAACCGGAAGACCAGGCATTTGTGTGGCTACCTCATACACCCCTTCTCTCCACCGGTCAGCCAACTTATGTTTCCCAGGTACTCCCAGATTGTGAAGGAGTACTGCATCTCCCAACTGAATGTCTCTATGTTTGACCTTGTGATCATAACGCCTCTTGTTCCCTGCGTTCAGTTTCTCTGTAGATTTTTCTGCCTGCAGATAGGCCCGCTGCAGGTTCTCTTGTAACCGCTGCACATATTTGAAGTGAGTGGCATTATGAACTCCATCGGTGGAGACTCTCAGACGTATGTCCACGGGCAGTCGGGCCTCTCTGCCAAACATCAGAAAGTATGGAGAAAATCCGGTGGAATCGTGTCTAGTGCAATTGTAAGCATGCACTAATGTTTCCACATGGCGGCTCCACTCAGCCTTTTTCACTCCCGTCAACATGCCCAGCATGTCCAGTAACGTGCGATTGAATCGTTCGGGCAATGCATTCCCTTCCGGATGGTAGGCAGTGGTTGGGGATTTAGTAATGTGTAAGATTTTTAGTAGTTCTCTTATTAATTTGCTTTCAAAGTCTCGGCCCTGATCAGAATGTAGTCGTTGAGGGAGCCCATAATGTATGAAGTATTTATCCCAGAGCACCTTGGCAACCGTGATGGCTTTTTGGTCTTTCGTCGGGAAGGCCTGGGCATATCTCGTGTAGTGGTCAGTGATGACCATCACATTGCCGATGCCTCAGCTATCTGGTTCAATACATAGGAAGTCCATGCATACTAGGTCCATGGGCCCTGGTGGGCAATGTCTTCCATTGGATGCACCGAACACACCGCCGACAGTGATACTCTACTGCTTCTCTCATCTTTGGCCAGAAGAACCGATCCCTCACCAATCCAAAAGTCTTGTCGACACCCAGATGGCCATGTTCATCGTGTAGAGACCGCAGCACCAGATACTGTAACATTTTAAGTAGTATTAGCTGTCTCCTATTCGGGTGGTTATGGTACTCTACAACTCGGTATAATAAATTGTCCCATATTTCGAATTTATCGGCTTCCTGCATCAGTATGCCCCCCACGTCGCTAGGGGCATGTTTGAGAAGGTCGGGCGTTTTTTTTGGATAGCATAGCGGATGGCTCCCGCTACCGGGTCGTGTTCCTGATAGCGCACCATATACTTCCAGGCTATGATCTTGTCAGGGGTAACGTGCATACCACTGGCGTCCCTATATGCTTCCGGAATGGCTTTGGACGCGCACCCTAGGGAGTCGGTCACTCTTAACTCAGAGAAGGCCACTTGATCATTGACTATGGCTGTGGTGCAACACAGGGCCCTCATCCCGGGTCCCGGGATTTCTTCCCATTGGTCGTCATCGGGGTTGCGGCCAGCCCCGGTCATCTAGACAGAGCGTCTGCCCCAATGTTCAAGGGACCCGGTTTATATTTCAATGTGAAGTTGTAGTTGAAGAGGGCTGCTAGCCAGCTGTGTCCTGCCGCGTCGAGTTTGGCTGAAGTCATGATATAGGTGAGCGGATTGTTGTCTGTACGCACCTCGAACGAAACTCCGTATAGATAAAAATGAAGTTTGTCCACGATGGCCCATTTCAAGGTCAGGTACTCGAGCTTGTGCACCCGGTAATTTTGCTCACTGGCCATCAGGCTGCGACTGATGTAGGCCACGGGTCGTAACCCCTCTGGATACTTTTGATGTAACACCGCCCCTAATCCGCATAGGCTAGCATCCACATGTAGTATATACGGTTGTTCGGGGTCGGCATAGGCCAACACTGGGGCTGCTGTCAAACTCCACTTCAAGTCCATGAAGGCTTGCTCACACTCTGCAGTCCATTTGTCCCCGAAGGGTTGTCGGGCAGGGGTGGCCTTCCGGCCTGTGACTTCGGGATATATTTTGAGGAGGCAGTTGAGGGCTTTGGCCCGACGGGAATATCCCTCCACAAACCTGCGGTAGTACCCGCAGAACCCCAGGAACGAGCGCAACTCCACCACATTGTCTGATCGGGGCCAGTTTACGACGGCTTCTATTTTAGCGGGATCAGTGGCAATCCCTTCTGCGGACACTATGTGTCCCACGTAGGTCACAGACGTCCTACAGAATCAGCATTTATCCAGAGAGAGCTTGAGTCCTTCTTGAGCTAATCGGTCAAGCACTTTCAGGAGCCGGGTTTCGTGTTCCTCTAGTGTTTGCCCGAAGACTATGATGTCGTCCAAATACACTAGGCATTCTCGGGTGTTCAAGTCACCCAAAGTCTTCTCCATTAGCCGTTGGGAGGTGGTGGGAGCCCCACATATACCTTGTGGCATGCGAGTGAATTGGTTGAACCCCAGTGGACAAATGAACGCCGTTTTCTCTTGATTCTCTGGGCTCATGGGTACATGGTAGTAGCCAGATCGGAGATCCAACACACTGAACCATTTACTTCCATGGAGGGCGTTCAGGATTTCCTCTATGCGGGGAAGATTATACTGGTCCGGCACCGTCCGATTGTTCAGTGTCCTGTAATCTACACATAGCCTCACTGTCCCATTCTTCTTTCTCACCACCACTATGGGTGAGGCGTAAGGGCTTTATGACTCCATGATGATCCCGGCTTCTTCCATCTCTTGAAGGACGATCCGTACATCATCTACGTCTCTAGGAGCGAGCCAGCGGGAAGGTTCCCTAAATGGCTTCGTATCACTCATCTGAATAGTGTGTTGGGCACTGCGGCTGCACCCCACATCCATCTCTCCGGTAGAGAATACATCTCGCCTCTCTTCCAACTGAACTCGCAGTCTCTCCTTCCAGTTCTCTGGTAACCCAGACAAGCCGAAGTCGAAGTCCAGCTTCGCGCCGGGGCGTTCCACTCGGGTAGCATTGACTTGCACTGCCTCATCCACTGAGCTGACGGGATAAATTCTCCCTATTCTCTGTTCCGCGTCGATGGCCATGGGGAATGGGGATAGATTCTGGACCATCACATAAAAACGGTGGGGGATGGCGGCTGGCCAATCCCAGAATTCAGGTACAAGCCGGTATCCTCGGCTCACGTCTTCTTCTGGCATGCTTTCTAGGGAAAAGAGCTGCTCCGCGTCTACCCGTTCAGCGTACGCGCACCAGGCGGGCATCCTCTGTATCTCCCCGGGCAAGATTCTGGTCAGACCCGCTCGGCCGCAGAACAACAGCCCATTGTCCTCCAAGGCTGTCGGAGGGGGATCCGGATTCGTCTGGATAAGCTGCAGTTGGAGACTGGACATGGGCAACTCATTGGTTTCTTGCAGATAGGCCCGGATAACTGCTTGTACAATGTCCGCATTAGTGCCTAGAATGATCGGATACTTAGGTAGGTCTTTGGGTTCCAGAAACACCAGAGCGTCTACATTCATGGGGTGAGACTTTCCGGTGTTGAGCTGCTGAATTTCCAAAGACACTGTCACTATGCCGTCGATGGGGTAGTCTTCATTGCTTAGCCCTCTTACTTTGATATGCTCGGCCGACTTAAGTGGCCGCTTCTGGAGGTGTTGATCATAGAACTCTCGATATATGATGGTCACTTGAGATCTCGTGTCCAATAGGGTGGAGGAATAGATGCCGTCTACTAGCACCCGTATAAGGGCTACCACGTGGTTATTTTCGTCCCTGGGCCCTTCGCCCCTTTGGTTGGGGACAGGGTCTTCTCCGCTGGCCGCATAAACACCACATACCATGGCATTAGGCGTGAACTTCTTGGGTGAGGGGCTCCGGTTGCGAGACTCCCCCATCCGGCAATCATAGGAGATATGCCCCTTCTTCCCGCACTTGTAGCAGAACAGATCCCTCGGCGGAGTGCGGCGATTGTACGGAGGCGAGGTTCGTCCGGTGTATTTCGACCGCTCGGGGCGGGGTTTTTCTGGGAGGTCTTCCTTTTTCTCATTACCCCCTTTGTTATTGGAGCTGCCGGTTACTTTAGCTTTCTGGGGAGAATGAAGCATTAGATGCGCCTCATGCTCTTTGACTTGCTGTAACAGTTTGATGAACGAGGGGGGGCTCCGTCGAGTGAGATTATCGCGGATCATGTTCTAAATAGGGTGGTTAGGACTGGATCCCCGTAGGTATTGTTTGCGGAGGTATTCGTCCATCTGCTAGGCTGTTACATACTTATGGTGGAGCAAAGGTCCTAACGCAATTTGCACTCAGTGGATGTACACTGGCGACACACTTTATTCGAGCTCGGCTAGTCCCACGAATTCGGGTATACCCGGGTGTATTGAGGTTTGTGACTGTTTTCTGCCCGAGTATATTGGGTTATTTTCCAGGCAGGGATTGAAGCATTTTATTCCCGCTGGCTGCAATACTGCACAGTATATATATATATACTGCATTACAATTCATGAATTTATGCCATCTGGTAGACACGTGAAGCATTGCAGCCTATTAAATCCTAATCATTATCATTTAACAGATCAGCCGCCCGTCAGCCAGGCATGAACCCAGGCTGGGAAGGCAAACGCAACGGGGCTTGTCAGAGGTGAGGAGCGGCGCATTCCAGGTATCTGCCAGGTACATACTGGGTATTTGCTCGAATAAAGTGTGTTGGTGCAGTAGGCAGATAAGTCTTCTCCATCTTTCTGGTTTATGGCATAGTATTTTGCCCACAGGGCCCCATCATCCTCGGTCACGCTGTAGGCTTCGGTTAGGAATTCGATCATCATCCGAGAGGTCAGATCGGGATGCTGCTGATCAGAGTGGACGCCGGGGGTCTCAAGCACTCCATGAGGCGTTGACGTTTCACGATGTCTGTACAGGACCATTCTTCCATCTCACCCAGGGTGTGCTCCTTCCAGGGGTCTATCCCATCTTCCCCCGTCAGGACGGGTAGGGTCCCGGAGAAGGCCTTCAATTTTCGGTAATTCTGAGAATGCGTGGCCAGAGTGAGGGCTTCTACTAACGAGGTAAACTGGGTGGGGCGGTTAGCTGGCCTACCTTGTCATTGAGTTTCTGCAACATTTCACTACACAAGCCCGCCTCTTCTGATAAGCTAGGCCCTTGATAGCTAAATCCTGACCGACAGCTACCTGCTTCACTAGCCGGGTAGGGAGCGGAGGTGAGGGTAGGGCAGTCGTCACCCAGTCCCTCCAAGGGGGGGTCTTGGAGTGGATAGACAAAGGGGCTTCCGCCGGGCGGGGAGTTGGGAAGCTGCAGGTATTGAGGGACAGCGGGCTCGAGAACTACTAGATCTCTGCGACAATCCACTAGCAAGGTGTTCCACTTAGCGTCTTGGTCTATGAGGACATCTACCAGGCGGGCTTTGGCAAAACCAGGTAGTTGTCGTAGGGCCGTTTGCAATGTCTCTAATGGTAAGGCCATAGGTACTTGGGTCACGGCCACCACACGGCAGGCGTTTGCATTTGCCGCACCCAATCGCGCACTCTCTGACGCGAGGGGAGGGCCATGGTGGCCTGGTGACAGTATGTGTATAGTCAGGGGGCACCCCAGGTCTAAGATCTCAGCAGTGCCTCCAAATGTAGCCCTGTTTCCTAGTGAACACAGACCGCTACCATATGCTGTATAACCTGTAGACTCACAGGGCCTAAGCCTCTGCCACGGAGAGCCTGGGGCACGCGTAATAATAGATAATACCTGATACTTGGTGCAGCGCCTCCACCTGCGATGGCTCCCACCAGAGGAGGAGTGGTTCCTCACAGGACTCTTATATATCAATACACACACACACACAGCATTTAAACAACCGAATGACTTTACTTGTATGAAATGCTTATGTATCTCTCTATACCAACAGGTTTCCCTCCCTAGAGGAGACACTATCTAATGCATCTCGCAGGAAGCCGACTCCCCTCCTTCACCGGGTGATCCCACCCGTGTCCAATTCCCCAACTCAATATGTCCCCCACCCTCAAGTGAGATAGCGAATATGCATGGGTGACTGCGCAGCCACGGTGTCCTGAACAAATGGTGATATAGTTGGTGTACTTGTTGGTTACCTGCCGGGCACTCCAGTACCCAGGCCTGCAAGGATCTTCACAAAGGATCAGATGCGAGGTGACTCCAGCAATAGGCGTCCGGGGCGATCCCACCCAGACGAACTGCAGCAACAGTAGCAGGGTCTGAGCCCAGACCTCCTGCTAGCTATACACTGTCTCTTTAAGCGATCACTAACAGCACAGTAAGGGAACCGGAACCTATCTAGGGCCAGTCCCTATTTCTGCTCCACACTACGGGGACTCAGGGCCTAACTGGGCCTGGGGTATAAGGCCTAGGTAGGGGCTGAATGCCTCTCTACTCCGGAGCTCCGTCTCCTTCCTCCTCCCGCTAGTTCGACCAACGTGCGTGCCCCTCGACCCCTAAACCTCCCTTCCTTCCTGCCTTCCTAACACCCGATTGGTCCTCGTGCATCACGTGGTTCCGCGGGGCTGCTGGGACTCATAGTTCCCTATGCTCCTCCTTCGCGGGCTTTGGCAGCTATGCCCGCGCATGCACAACCTCCTGCTCCACCTGTCCTGCACCTGCGCCAACTCCCAACATGGCGGCGCCCTAATACGCGGAACCTCCGATATACCGGAGCGTTCCCTGCCCTGCTGCAACCTTCCCATCCGACAACAATACTATGTGGGGGTGGGGAGCCCGGCTACATATATATATATATATATATATATATATATATATATATATATATATATATATATATATATATATAGGCAATACGATACCGTGTAGAGACGAATATCAGAGGCAGCACTCCAAATGGTTGTCAAAAGAATTTTGTATTAACAAGACATCATCATATATATATACACAAACACAAATTACCTGCAACAGACCGTAAAATAATTGGTGCTACAGTTGGGGGACAAAAATTCAATATATAAAAATTAGTAAATGTCCCCTAACGGTGCTATGGAGCAGAAAATACTGTATGTATAAATAAGAAACAAACAGAAGCCCCAAATAAGCACTCTAGCATATCCTTAAATATAAGGAGTTCAGTTAGACTGCCCCTGAAGTCTTTGCTATTTAATCTGTGGGCATCAAAATACCAACTTTTTCGAGTAGATTGCTTAAAACTACTATTGTTAATTAAACATTTGAATATACTACACCACTCTGTATTTCTAGCATATTACTTGAATGAGTGGGGTCTACTCTGCATTCAGAGCTGAAAGATTCCTGCAGTGGATTTTTGGAACCAAGAAATTTTTACTCTGGGATTGTTTTGATTTTTGCTTAAGTGGACTTTTTATTATATGACATATGATTATATAGATGCATTTTTTTAAATAAAATTGATACATACAGTATTTGGAACTGGCATTGAATATAGCAAGTGGCACCTATTAAAGCATTTTTATTTTCTTTATTTGTTCATTAGTGTTCTCAGGCTGCTGTCATCATGGTCATGGCTATGATGACCACCCCTACCACGCCAGAGCCCTGTTTTGCCAATATAACTAAACATAATTGTATTATTATGTGTGTTTCATCACTAGATCATGTTTACTCTGTATTACACTCCCTCTCCCACCCTGAGCTCCATCCCAAATGCATACGCACATGGTGTGTGCGCTTTATTTAAAGTCTCACCATTAAGTGAATCTAGCTATTGTATGTATTGTATGTCTTTATTTATATAGCGCCATAAATGTACATAGCGCTTCACAGTAGTAATACATGTGGTAATCATATAAATAACAAATAATATAAATAACAGGTCATGGGAATAAGTGCTTCAGACATAAAAGTAACATTAAGGAAGAGGAGTCCCTGCTCCGAGGAGCTTACAATCTAATTGGTAGGTAGGGGAATGTATAGAGACAGTAGGAGGGAATTCTGGTAAGTGCATCTGCAGGGGATCAAGCTTTATTTATCATGTGTCCAGGATTATCCACAGTGCTTTTCATATGCTTCTTTAAGCAAATGTGTCTTAAGGTGGGTCTTAAAGGTGGATAGAGAGGGTGCTAGTCGGGTATTGAGGGGAAGGGCATTCCAGAGGTGTGGGGCAGTCAGTGAGAAAGGTTTAAGGCGGGAGAGGGCTTTAGATACAAAGGGGGTAGAAAGAAGACATCCTTGAGAAGAATGCAAGAGTCGGGATGGTGAATAACGAGAAATTAGGGCTGAGATGTAAGGAGGGGCAGAAGAGTGTAAAGCTTTAAAAGTGAGGAGGAGAATTGAGTGTGAGATGCGGGATTTGATCGGAAGCCAGGGGACGGATTTCAGGAGGGGAGACGCAGAGACAGATTTAGGAAAGAGTACAGTGATTCTGGCAGCAGCATTTAGGATAGATTTTAGGTGAGACAGGCGAGAGGCAGGAAGGCCGGACAGCAGGAGGTTGCAGTAATCGAGACGGGAGAGAATGAGGGCCTGAGTCAAAGTTTTAGCAGTCGACTAACAGAGGAAAGGATGAAAAGTTCAGTCCGCGCTCTGGCTCTTTAAACTTGGAATGTTGAGGAAAGGACGTAACTTTGTGATATTGCGGAGGAAAAAGCGACAAGTTTTAGAAACGTTTTCAATGTGAGAGGAGAATGTGAGAGAGGAATCGAGTGTGACCCCTAGGCAGCGTGCTTGGGCTACTGGGTAAATGAGCTATTTTAGAGAATTTCAGAAAATCGCTAAATTGAGTGAAATTGCAATGCACTCTAGTCAACTATTGACTTGATGCCTTTTGAATCACTTGCAAACTTTGACCGCTGTGGGGTTTTTTCACAGCTGAAAGTTCAAATGCAATCTGATCCAAGACCTCCTGAAATGTTTCGCACAACTCTGTTTTCATTTTTTGCTTGGGACACAGCTGGACCTACTGCAGAACCACATCTGCTGCTTTGAAACCAGTCCTGCTTAGGGTTTCTGTTATTGGATGTATTTGAGTGCAATGAATAAAGTGAAGAGAATATACTGTAGCAAACGTTCAATCGCTCGGATGTGATGGGAGAAAAATTTAGCTGCCAGGTATACGTTTGAAAAGAATAGAAAGAAGCAACGGTAAAACTCAAACCATGAATCCTTACCAATTCACAATGTCTAATAGGCATAGATTCACCCTTCAACAAAATGCAAACATATCACACAAAAAAAATGTAAACTCTTTTCATCAAGGGTTGCTGTGTATTATGTATACTTTGTTAAATGGGTGATTGCTACCAGTCCAGGCATAACATTTCACTTTGAACACCGAACCTGGAATTGTCTGGATGATCTGGAGCCAAAAGCCAACACTTCGATTATTTTGTTTTGTGGAACAGACTAACAAACATGCAGGAATTCTATGGGGGAGATGAATTTTTCATAATCTCACAGCTAACTTGTGTCCCTTTGACACTTGCTGGAACCAAAACTTCAAAGGAGAATACAACTTTCCCATGTATTTTGTACGGTTGAATGGATTTATGAAAACATTAACTGATGCATACTGGCTGCATTACCATTTTTATGACATGGTAGATAAGCAATATTTTCATATTTATTCATTTTAATAATATATCTATGTATACAGTATTATGTGTGTTAAATATTGTCATTATATGTTTAATGGAGGGGGATTAGGTGGCCTCATGTTGTTCCTATTAAATTAATTTGCTACCCTCTAAAAACTGCAATATCATCCTATATAAAGAATTCTGGAAACCTTTTTAGGACTTAAAAGGCCTGGATTCATTTATAGTTTGGGAAACAATATAAATACTGTTTAGAATATGATAATATATTAAACTCTTATCCATAAATACAAAGCAAGGATCATAGTAGAGTCATCATATATGTTGTCTACAAAGAAGAACAGATCCAATACATTAGACACATTTCAAGTCTTACTTAGGCATGCTTTTGCCTTTTGCATTTCTCCATAATGCTATCAGCAATTGTATATAAAGTATCTAAGAGAGAGAGAGAAGTATATAATGTGTTAGTATGGGCAGATTCTCTGTATATCTTTAAGTAGAGCTATTGACTGTATATGTGAGGGGGTTACTTGTTTGTACTACTGTATCTGTGATTGATGAATTATAACCCATAAGTACTAGTAGCACCATTCCATTAGACGTCTTCCTGCAACGGTAGACACATGACTTATGTATGCCACTACTCCCATAAACTAATAGTTGACACCAACACAATTAAACACAACACTTTCTGGGGTTTAATGGCCACAGTTTTATTTATATAACAATCATTCAATGATGAATAGGTGCCCCCCTGAGGAAGATCCCCCTGTGGGATCGAAACGTTGGAGTTATGTGCTGTATTTAATACATTTATTTTCATTCATCTGAGTGCTGTCTCCTTTTTGCTGCTATGCGGTAATGTATACTTTATATATATATATATATGTGCGTGTCCTCTGATGATGTCACTTCCAGTGACGAAACGCGTCAGGACTCCACGTTGTACGTGGTGATGTCACTCCGGTTCGTGTGCACGTTTTTCCCTAAGGAATTGAATGGTGGCATTGGTCTCTGCAGACAGTATACGGAGGTATACGGAAGCTGTAATCAACTGGAAAAGACAGGGACTTCAACCCGTGAGTTCATCTGCGGAAGTGTGACTGGTGAAGGACCCAGAACTGCGCTTCACACCATCACGGCTGTGTTCAGTGTGATTCCCCCAGTCCTTCTCCTCCCTGCCTGTTTCACTCCTCCTGCATTGTGAGACTTACACTGTATATGCCTGCTCACCTCCATTACAAATCACACTGGGATTTAACCATCTGTACATTAACGAACTGCTGCACACCTTGGCAGTGACGACCCCACGATTGAGACTTTTCTCATAAATGCTGTTTATTATTGAATCTCTTGTGAGTGCATGTCCAAGGGATCTCTTTTTCCATTTTTTATTTTTTGATTACATTTTCTCTACAGTATGACGTTATGGAGCTTGCACTTCTTTTTCTTTTCTGTCTTTGTTAGGTATCACTGGTGTGGCAACACCATTATTGAAGCTGCAGCCTGCTGCAGGTCAGATTTATCATCCTTTTTCGCTATTGGACTCTTTCAACACTCCTTGTTCAAGAGGAAAACAGAAATTACTGTGACACCACAACAATGACAACAGTGATGAGATTGTCAAGTACAGAATGAGAGTGCATGTCTTTGAAAATAGTCCATCACCCCCGGTGGCTACCTAAAGTATGGACAGCACAGGAAGGAGCAATTGAGTATTATGCAGATGCCAAGCAGTTTGTAGAAAGTGATTCTATGTATGTGATGGACTTCAATCAATGCCTACAGATGAAGAAGCCATCAACCTCCTCAAAAGAACACAAGAAATTTGAGCAAATGCCAACCTGAGGTACACTAAATACAGGTGCGCCGACGAATATTCTAAAACTTGCCTTAAACTTGAAGGAAAAATGCACACAATGCGCACCGGGGATTAAAAATAGTAAATTATTTATTGATAATTAATACTGCCAGTCTTAGACAGTTGTTTAACTATATTTTAGTCAATTCAGGATCAATTGTTCTGTTTTATTTAACACTGTCTCTTTTATTATTTTACTATATTCTTATACCGTGTGTTATGTTGTTAATGGATTTAGTTTAATTAATTAGTGTTTATCCTATGGTTTATGTTCATTGTAACTGAACCTAGCTTTGTGACGCAGTATACTGAGGTGGGGTTGGATCCCCTCGGTGAAGTATTAATTATCAATGAATAATTTACTATTTTTAATCCCTGGTGCTCATTGTGTGCATTTTTACTTCTTGTCTTCCAAGGTGCTCCCCTTTTAGGGGGTCACCTTGTTTCAGGAGCCGATTGGGGAGACGCTCCACACACATGCTGCAAGGGGATTTACAATTCCAACACATCATATACCTGCAGCACGAGCGCTGAATTTCCTATATTATCTGCTTGCCTTAAATTTGCCTTGGAAAATCTGGGGCTATCACCAACAAGATCCAGGTACATGCTGCAACATTTCAGTGACATTTTTGCCGAGACTAATGGCCCATCGGATTAACACAGCAGGGGTCCCTGGCAGTCCCATTCAGTTTGAAAAAGCATCGAAAATGGGAAATATAGAAGGAATGCCTAAAAGCTCTTGAGCAGCTCCATATTCTTTGCACTGACACCTCTATCTCGCTCCCACTACAACTGAATAAAGGGAAGTTTATGCCTTCTCCGATTTCTCAACAAAAACTTGACGTACCTAAAGTTCACATTCTGGAAGGAGGGACTGGAAAAGCAGAAGAACTGGAAACAGCAGTTCCTTGCGTTCCACACTGGAGAAGAGCTCCAGAAATAGCTTCTGAGATAAGTGAGTTTCATGGAGACACCGGTCTGCAGTTCATCCTGCCCAGAGGCTTTGGCTTAAATCAGCTTCAGGGTCATCTATCTCTACAGATATTGTATGCCAGATGCTGCATACTACTTGTTCCGCTAAATGACTGTGCTGTGTGCAGAAGATGTCATCTCTGTTTCCTGGTGGGTGAGGAACTGTACTTCAGCCATGGGGCAGAAGAAGATGAGAAACTCTTTCACTACAGGGGAATATGGGGCGCCCCATCTTCACAAAGGTTTGCACTGTTTGACAGAGGAAGACAGAGGAAGAGCCAACAACCTGCAATTCCTGCAGTCCTCCTTGGCAGAATACCACCGGCAAGGCATCCAGATGCAAAGGATGTTTTCATTCAATTTTGAATGGCAAAAGCTCACAGTTTAATACGTAGGCCCTAATGAGTCATATTTTTTCAAATCTACATCTCGGTTAAAATCCTGTTAAGCAAAAAGGGAATCATTAAACGGTTATGGAGATAATTTATCAAGTTATGGCCTGTGCAAATGCCATGAAAAGCAACTCACTTTAGCTAAATTGACACAAAGGAACTGGAAGCAAAAAGCGGGGATTGCAGTGGGATCCCTCCTTGAACACTGATTAACGACAAACAATGCTAAATTGGGCAGGCATGGAGGGGACTGTAGTATAGTGAACGGATGTTCAAAGTGCTTAGAATCATTAAGCCTTCCCTCTTCAAAATATTCATAGAGATGGCCTTTATTAAGCTCTTAAACAGCATTTTGTCATTAAATTGATGTTGTGCATCGGTTTAAACTGCTCTCACACCCCATGCATCAGCTTGCAACTTGTGGAGTGCTGCTTGAGGGGAATTGGAAGGCGTTACACGATTTACCGCTCATAACCACATACGTAGAACTCTGAATCTAGATGTGTCATCTGTTTACTATTTGTTCGCTTCAAAAACCTGAATTGGTGTAAATTCCTCTGAATATCAATATGGGACAAACATAAGGACACTTGATTAACAAGTTTCTTGCATCTGACACAGCCAATTTTAAAAAAGGATTATTCTTCTCATGCATCCAAAACACACTTTTCAGATGCGTGATACAGACCTCCTTTGTATTAAGTAAAACATGTTTGATATTAAGCCACCACCAGTCCTAAGGCTCACAAAATATTGTATCAAAATACTTCAAAGCTGATGCCATCTCCATTTACAAATGTGGCTTCAATTTCTCCTGGACAAACATTCTTCTTCCTGCCCTTCTTCCTGCCCTTAACAAAGGGATTATGTGGGGTCTGTGCTGATGCAGAAGAAGCAGAGCAGAGAATTACCAGTAACTAACTTTAGCCTCTGTGATATTTTCACCATCATCATGGCCCTGACAACAGAGAACTAAAAATCTCACTCATTGACTGTTAGATTTCAAATTGTATATCTCCATTAGTTTACGTATACTTTCATAAAAATTTGATGTAGATACATGTAGGTTAAGTTTAATACGTAGACTCACCTCTTATACCTATCAGACAATCTGTGACCCGCCTTCGGGAATAACTATAGCTGGATTGATCTAGTGTCTACACCTTGTATGCCCGCTGAGTGGATCCAGGGCTCCCAGACTGTAAGGGATTCACTGCAGGCATCGTTTGTCAGACTTAGGAGCTTCTCCATGTGACAGATGAAGCCCAGTCTGTTTTTTATTTTAGATAAGGTGGGGATTCCTGACTGCTTCCATACTGCGGCCAATTCACATCTGGTTGCCGTGGAGATGTGGGGAACCAGCCTGTTCTCCTGTCTAGATAGGGAGTCAATCATTTATTATTTTTGAACCTATTTTTCATATGATACATAGGCTTTGAATTTGATCCATATCTTCCCAGCAGTTCATCTACAAAATAATGAGCGGTTGTTTGTCATTACATGTCACACTACTTATGCCCACAAATTACTACAAGAACATCTGAATGTTTTAAAGTTGTTGTTTTTATTCAGTGTTACCTGCAGCTGTTGTTTCATTTGTAAAGTATGACAAGTTGACATGTTTATTACAAATATCCTACTCTAAATACATTTTGAAAATTCTATTGTTTTTAACAAAACTAAACCATTTGGTGTTCATGCATCCCTATTAAATATTCACTCTGCAAAATAGTTTTCAAAACTAAAAATAAACGTATGTTAAACTGCAGTATCTGTTCAACATACTGACCAGATACCTGCAACATCTGGTTGTCAGAAAAATACTGTAGCTCTCTAATGTCTGAACTGGTCTCTGCCAGCATAATTAGTGTGCAAAAGCCAGCCAGTCCTTTCCGGATAAGTGACTATAGGACTTCCCTCCTGAGTAGCTTGTTAAAGATGCATTCACTCTTACAAAGCTATTTTTATTTTAAAATATACTATTTTTATTTTTTTTCTTCTTCACATTCTCTACTTATGTAATGGTTGGAAAAAAAATCTATTTTGAGTTGTCTTTATAGAAACATTTGCTTGCTTACACCTTTTTACATTCACTTCTCTCTCTCATCCTGTTCTTTCATTATTTCTGAGTTTCATTTACTGTATACTGTATTTGTGATGGATAATAAATATATTTAACATTGTTAATTCATAGAATAATGTACTGTATGTTATCCATAGATGCCAAGATAAAATGGTATATTTTATATTGAATAATAGTATGATTCGTATTTACTAAGTGGTGTTACTCCATGTGGCACCTTCTGACAGCTGAAGATCCTTCCAGATCTTCCAATGGATGGATTGGATGATGTCTACTGGCCTGGAAGATGTATTATTGAGTACTGTAGCACTGCTTGGTAAATATAGCCTGATATCACTTCACTGAATATCTCGCAATAACTTTAAAGAATAAATCCTAAAATATGTTGAGATAAAGAGATTTTATCCAAGGTCTCAACTGGACTTGGATCTGTGTCTAAATCAAGGATCTCCTTCTGAGGAAGCCATCTACAATATGACAAAAAAGAATGTTCACATATTGTTTTTTTTTTTATAGTAGCTATGGTGTTTTTACGTTAAGGTACAACAGAACAAACACTGCAATGATGAGGCTGATATAGAGTATGTTCATTTGAAAAAGCATTTTTATTATTACAATTAAAACTTCAAAGGCTTGAGGCGCCACAGCACCAGAGTGCCACAGCCACTACGGCATTTTGGGATCATGTGATTACTCCTCTGGAACGATCACATGATCGTGGCATCACTAATTACATGAACGGAAGAGTCTCCTCTTCTGTTCCTTCTAGACAGATTGCGTTCAACACTCAGAAAGAAACGCAGAACAAAAAAAACAAGCAAATAGCCCATAACGTAGCTACTACAACGTGGCGCCACTTGTGTGCCCATTTGCAAAACATAAGAAAATGTAAAGCCATGTATATGTTTTATTTTCTCCTGTAGAAGGGATATAAGATTGTAATTAAAGAAGCACCGAAATATCTTTGAAAGATTCCAGATTCATGTTAGCCTGTCTGTAACTTAAACACTTATTGACAGGTCGAAAATTCATCAAGTATTTTTCCATGTTGTTTGTACTGTAGGTCAAGAGGTATCTGAAAAGATGCCTAGAAAGCAAACTCATTATATTTCATTATATTTCATTGCTTGACAGATTTTCTACAGGGTGACTTTTACACATGAAAAATAATAACCTTCAAAATCTGGGTTTCCCTAATAATCTGCTTGCACACTGCGGTATTAATAATGGGAAGATATGGGTCTTCTGAAATCTACCTAAAAGCCTGAAGCTCTACTGAAAAAAAAATGAACAAAGCTCTTTAAAATCTTCTGCATTTGCTTAATATTTTTTTTAACCATTTTATCACACTTTAATTACAAGGCAGCGATATTAATGTTTTCTGTATGTCAGCCCTGCCTTTAAAAAACAAAATGTACAAGAATAGACCTCTGATTATTTATATGAAATATGCCCTATGGGAGCATTCAACAATAAAATATAGCTGCATAGAGTAGTTAGTCATCTGAATTCTTTAGTCCCCTTTAAAAAGTTTTCCCACCCTCCTGAATGAAATTGTTGATGCATCTAAATCATATAAGCGCACACAAACACCATACTAATGGTGTACTATTTTTTATAAAGTAATTCAATCAATAGATTAAATCTAATACTCTCACAAATGTAGAAAGGAATAAAATGCATCCGCAGAGGGATGACATCCGTGGTGTTCTCTCGAAGAGAATGAATCCTGGATGATGAAATCATATACCTGTTCAGCCTTAACACGCCTTGCGGTCTTTTATGTTACCTTTTATTATATTATTATAGCTTCATTATTCTAGCAATGTGATGTTCATATTTCTTATTTCACGCTTGTTTGGCACAGCACATACTGTATGTGATAGATAGATTTATGTGATCACCTTTTATAAAATTGCACGCTGAAATGTTTCATGCTTTGGCTTCAAATCAGCTGTCCCGGGCTGCTGAGAAATTCCGCTTCCTGGTTAATGACACGCACGGCTGTAACATTCCACTTCCCATGCATGCGCACAGGACACAAGGCCTACATTGAGCATTAGAAGGCTTTGACTACAGTAACAATGGAACATCGGACTTGTAAATATAATGTTGAAGCCAAAAAATTTTCCCCCCCCCTATAAATAAGGAGAGAATACATTGCGGGACATAATGTCATGGATATTTGGCGTGTGTAACCAAATTGAAAAATTTTAAATCACCACATTTTTATTTGTCAGTGAAATTGCATACTGCAGTTTACTGTATCTCTGCATGTGCAATTTATGCCGGATAATTGAAAAAATATATATATAATTATTATTTTTGTTTTTCTATTCAATATTAACATTAATAACCTTCGGTATGCTTGCTGTAGATAAACAGAAATATTCCACACACATGGTCTCAGGTAGTGATCGCTTTTATTAACTTTTCAAACAGTTCTAACAATTTTTTTTTACTCCTTCCACTCCATCGTTTCAGTAGAAAAAATAGACTCATTGAGGCGCACCTCCCCCTCACCTTGCCATTATCAACAGCTAGCTCCCCTGGGCCATAGAAATTTCACAATTAAATGTTTCACACTTTGGCACGCACGGCTGTAGCGTTCCACTTCACACACATGTGCCTATGACACAACACCTGCATTAAGGATTACAATGGGAAATGGAACTTGTAAAAAAATTGATTTTTGTTCTCAAAATAAGGAGAGAATAAATTTTGGGACAGAGAAAACATGATGTCATATGTACATATTTGTCATATGTAACCAAATAAAATAAAAAAATCCCCACATTTTTATTTGTCAATGAAATAGCATATTGCAGTATACTGTATCTTTGCATGTGCAATTTATGCCAGATAATAGGGAGGGGGGGGGGTGGAGAATTATAATTATTTTATTTTTTGTCTTCTATTCAATACTAACATTATTAACCTTCGGTATGCTTGCTGTAGATAAATAGAGATATTACACACACACACACACACACGGCCTCAAGCAGTGATCACTTTTATTAACTTTTCAAACAGTAGACAACAAGACTACATTTCACGCATATTACATGCATGTTAAATACTGTACACCTTAAATTCCATGGGACTTTTGCTGAATTACAGGGTGACAAGTACTGTAATGCTGTTGAAAGAGGTGGTGAGTCAATTTGCCTCCCTGCTACTAGCAAGTTTTAACGACTCCCTCGGGCTGCCAAATTCATCTGTAAAAAGATTCTGTGAGTGAGCAATCTGATCTCATCTTGTCATTGAGAGAGGGGGGATTAGGACAGGCTATTGACTGTATCACATAGGACAATAGGCGAGGACTCCCCCCCCCCCTTCCCCCTCTCCCAGGTCTGGTGGATTTCTGTGAAAGAGTATAAAGGGAAACGGGGGATTATTGCAGAATTAATGTAGACCTGTAATGATTACGCAACATCCACACAAAATTTCTAAGCTTTTAATGTAGATACCTGTAATACTGTATACTGTAGATAATAGGTAATACACAGATTCAAAATATCTGAAAATGTTTAACACATACTGTGCAGTACTGTTCTGTGAAAGAGAATAGAGGAAAAAGGGGGATTACTGCAGGATTATTGTAGACCTCAAATAATTTCCTTACATAACATTAAATATACTTTACTGTAAGGCTAATACACTGTATTAATACTCCAGACCTAGATAGAAAACCTTCACTAGTAGGCTTACCTTCTGCTTCCTGACTGTATCGTACTTAATTTACTACAGGCCTGTCGCAATGGGGACCAAATTCGCGCCCAGTTATGCGAACTTACTAATGGCCCTTTGGGAAAATCTGTATATATGGTCCTGGGCAGGTCTGGACGCGAATTTGGTAACCTGGCGGAGATTTATAGATGATATCATTTTTGTGTGGAAGGGTACATTGGAGGACCTAGATCTATTCCTCCAGTACCTCAATAACAATGAGTTTAATCTTAAATTCACTTCCACCATGAGTAAAACATCCATAAACTTTCTGGACCTTACTATATATTTGGATAACAATGTTATTAAAACAAAAAACTTTTTCAAAGACGTGGATGCTAACAACTACATCCTACAGTCTAGTTGCCATTTGAATAAATGGATTAATAATATACCATATGGTCAATACTGTAGACTGAAACGTAATTGCACGGATAACAGTGTTTTTGAGGAGCAATCCAACGTGCTGTCCAGAAAGTTTGTGGAGAGGAATTATAATCAGGATGTCATCCAGAAAGCTTTGGCTAAGACCAAGTGTACACCAAGAGAATCTATGCTGGTCCCAAAAGTAAAGGACACTAATAGTGCACTCATCAAGGTACCATTTGTTACACAATACAATAGAGATGCACATAGAATTAATAAAATACTAAACTCTCACTGGCCTATTCTTAAAAATGACCCTATCTTAGGAACTCTTCTACCCGACAAGGTTCAAATGATATATAGAAAAGCACCTAACATTAAAAATAAGGTAGCACCAAGTGCACTAAAAAATGTTAGTTTAAACAGCAATCCAACCTGGTTGGACCCCCCGAAAGGTTTTTTCAATTGTAAATACTGTACTGCCTGCAAATATAGCTCTAACATTATTGATAGCTTTCATTCTAATACTACACAAAAAAGCTACAAAATAAAACAACATTTAAATTGTAGGTCCAATTTTGTAATCTATTTACTAGAATGTGAATGTGGTCTACAATATATTGGGAAAACTATAAGATCTTTAAAAACCCGTATATTGGAACACATAGGAAACATAAAAAGAAAATTGACCACACACAGTGTTTCAAATCATTTTTATTTATCACACAATTCAGATCCTAAAGGGTTAAAATTTAAAGCCATCGAACAGGTTATGCCTCACTGGAGAGGGGGTAATAGAGATAAAGCACTGATAAAAAGAGAATCATATTGGATGTTCGAACTAAAAACCATGGCTCCTGCTGGTCTGAATTTGGAATTTGATTTGAAACCTTTTCTATAATGTTACTTATGCCCTGTTTCTTGTTTCCACAATAGATTTCACCTATTCCTATGAATCAACTATGCTTTATAATTAGCTAGTTTCCCTGTTCTGACTCATATTGTTTTACTTACTGCCTATTTATTTCATATATACCTGTTTTTATGTTTATATTTTTATAATGTTTATTTAAACATTTTTTATATCTATGCATTAGCATTTTTAAAGATACATTTCTGCATTAAATTTTCAACATTGATTGATTGTATTATTTTTTGGACCTCTGCATATGTAAGATGTAGAGGGATTAATTACATGTCTCTTTCTATCTCATGTGTATCCACTCAGTATAATCGTTAACCCAATTAAAATCTAGTTAGCCATTCACCAATGGGAACTAAGTTAGGGGTATATATGCATCCCACACCCATCACAAAGTCACTCCTGATGAAATCGATGAGATGAAACGCGTAGAGTGACGTCTGTACTACTGGCCGGAACCCCTAGAAGCCGATGACATCACTTCCTGTGCAGTTGGAACGCAAACCAGTGACACGCACGCTACGGAAGGAGGGGAACCAGATACACCATCTATCCGGCTGCTGAGATCCACTGCGTGTGATCGAAATGCTTTTAAACTTTTGAAATCATGTGAGTGTAATACCTTTCACTTACCTTTTATAAATTCTTGGTATACAGTCTGCGCTATGTCCAGTCTTCTTTTCTAAGGTCTCTTGGATTCTATATGGGGCTGAGATTGATTTCCTGAATACAGTGTGACATCCATACTCTGGGAAAGATACCTTTACGTGCCTTTAACCTTCTCACACTTGTGAGTACATCTGCACTAGATCAGCCAATTTATTTAATTTGTCACAGCAATATTGCACTATCTATATACATTTTTGTTTTCACATATCCCTGCGCTTCCCGGAGATTCATCCCTACTACTCAACACGAGGACTGACAGAGCAATCCTCACCGGGTCATAGCAGCACCTGTTTTATGTGTTTGCATAAGTATCACCTTTTGATTATTATTATCACTACGATTATATGTATAGCTAGTATTTTTATATAGAGCGCCACTATTAGATAAGTTTCCTTTTTCACATGCACTGTCTCTACATATCTAGGCTGCACTTATATCTATCTAAGCTACCACAAGCCAATACGAGATGGCAAGTTCAAATGTATTTCAAAATAGGACAAATAGAAATCTGAACCTAGACACGTATTTTAAGGATGCAAACCTATCCTTTAAAGAGGATCAGGATCAAATTAATGCAACCTGTATTAAATTGGAACGTACACTGATTAAAGATACAAAAAAATGGATAGATTTACTATTCTTAAGGAAATATGTAGAATATAAAATTATCCCAAGAGGCCTAAGAGTACAAAAAAATCCATCAATGGATTTAAGTGATGAAGACTTTCTGCTAAAATGGAATAATGCACAAGATGAATGTTCTTTTAACCTAATTAAAATCATTATGTCACAACAAGAGAAACACCTAGTGAAATTGGATAAAGAAATAGAAGACTTACGGTTAGAACTAGGATCCTTAGAAAATATAAAAGATTATCAAGAGAGAGACGCAAAAATGCAGAAAAACATTGACAATTTAAAAAAAGAAGTTATCGAGATTAAATTGCAAAAATTCAGGAGGGATCAGGATGATTATGCAAAAGGCATTGAGAGAACATGGAACAAAGGTTCCAAAAATGGGAAGAAATCCCAAATAAGTCCTGATCCCTCGGGGAAAACCCCTGTATCAACATCCACTATGGATACTTCATACAGAGGGAGATTTGCAGATAACTATCCCAAGAACCATGCTGTTTTTTTACCCCAGGTCTTAATAAAGAAAAGTGAAACAATAAAAAATCCTCCAAATGGAGGTAAAGTTAAAGAAAAAACTAAACACCTTGAAATTAAGGACATTATCGAATCGTCAGGGAAGGAAAACTTGAAACAGGGGCAAAAATTGGAGAAACCCTCTTCCTCTTTTTTGGAGCCCAGGGGGTGTATGAGTTCTTGGGAAACCAGGAATCCATTTCACCCCCTGACAACTCAAAGAACAGGCCTCATTCAAAGAAACAAAAGACGCATGTCAGAGGGAGACGAGGGGGAAGATTACGGAAAGACAAGAAAATTACATTAAAGACCACAAAAAATATTTTTAATTTAAGTAATAAAACGTTCACAGAATGCCAGAATAAAGTTATCAGTAAGGGACTCACTTTTGCTCCCACTATTGGACCAAATAAATTTGGTCTTTATGTTGACACACATAAGTTTCTGAGATCACTTACATTAAAAAGATTTTTTGCCAATAAAGATGCAGAAACCAGGAACTGGACAGATAACAAAAAAGCTATAGATTCTAGCACCTCTGAATTTGTACATTCCAAATTTAAACCTAAATCTCAGTTTTTCCCCAAATTTGCTAAAGGGAACCATTTAGATGTGTTTTTTCAACTAGTTACAAAAGACCTAGAAAATTTGAGTAAAAAAGACAGACAGCACAATAACCTTACAAGGGAGGAGAGAACTGCTCTTGAGGAACTCACAGCAGACAAAACAATTGTAATAAAACCTGCAGACAAGGGAGGGGGAGTTGTAATTATGGACCATAGCTATTATATGCTTGAGTCCAAAAAATTTTTGGGAGATACAACTACCTACCTAAAACTAAAAGGCAACCCTACCAACCTATATAAAATAGAACTGCAGTCTTTGCTTGAGGATGGGAGAAGACGGGGAATACTGGAAGAACATGAGTTTCAGTTCCTAAATGTTGAGGACCCAGTATTCCCCGTCTTCTATTTTCTACCAAAAATTCATAAGAACCTTACACACCCACCGGGAAGACCAATAATTTCAGGCATAGGGTCACTAACTGCCAATCTGTCTGAATTTATCGACAGTTATTTACAGGATATTGTAAAACAACAAAAATCTTATATCAAAGATACCAGAGACGTAATTATGTTTCTCAGGGATATCCAATGGCAGGATAACTATATATTGGTCACCACAGATGTAACAGCACTATATACATCTATAAGACACACTGATGGATGTAGGGCTGTCCAATTCTTTCTGGAAAAAGAAGGGAGAATTCCAGAAGCACAGATAGAGTTCATTATTAAATGTATCCAATTTGTTTTGAATAAGAATTTCTTTTGGTTTTGTGATGAGTTTTTTCTGCAATTATGTGGAACCGCTATGGGGACCAAATTCGCGCCCAGTTATGCGAACTTACTAATGGCCCTTTGGGAAAATCTGTATATATGGTCCTGGGCAGGTCTGGACGCGAATTTGGTAACCTGGCGGAGATTTATAGATGATATCATTTTTGTGTGGAAGGGTACATTGGAGGACCTAGATCTATTCCTCCAGTACCTCAATAACAATGAGTTTAATCTTAAATTCACTTCCACCATGAGTAAAACATCCATAAACTTTCTGGACCTTACTATATATTTGGATAACAATGTTATTAAAATAAAAAACTTTTTCAAAGACGTGGATGCTAACAACTACATCCTACAGTCTAGTTGCCATTTGAATAAATGGATTAATAATATACCATATGGTCAATACTGTAGACTGAAACGTAATTGCACGGATAACAGTGTTTTTGAGGAGCAATCCAACGTGCTGTCCAGAAAGTTTGTGGAGAGGAATTATAATCAGGATGTCATCCAGAAAGCTTTGGCTAAGACCAAGTGTACACCAAGAGAATCTATGCTGTTCCCAAAAGTAAAGGACACTAATAGTGCACTCATCAAGGTACCATTTGTTACACAATACAATAGAGATGCACATAGAATTAATAAAATACTAAACTCTCACTGGCCTATTCTTAAAAATGACCCTATCTTAGGAACTCTTCTACCCGACAAGGTTCAAATGATATATAGAAAAGCACCTAACATTAAAAATAAGGTAGCACCAAGTGCACTAAAAAATGTTAGTTTAAACAGCAATCCAACCTGGTTGGACCCCCCGAAAGGTTTTTTCAATTGTAAATACTGTACTGCCTGCAAATATAGCTCTAACATTATTGATAGCTTTCATTCTAATACTACACAAAAAAAGCTACAAAATAAAACAACATTTAAATTGTAGGTCCAATTTTGTAATCTATTTACTAGAATGTGAATGTGGTCTACAATATATTGGGAAAACTATAAGATCTTTAAAAACCCGTATATTGGAACACATAGGAAACATAAAAAGAAAATTGACCACACACAGTGTTTCAAATCATTTTTATTTATCACACAATTCAGATCCTAAAGGGTTAAAATTTAAAGCCATCGAACAGGTTATGCCTCACTGGAGAGGGGGTAATAGAGATAAAGCACTGATAAAAAGAGAATCATATTGGATGTTCGAACTAAAAACCATGGCTCCTGCTGGTCTGAATTTGGAATTTGATTTGAAACCTTTTCTATAATGTTACTTATGCCCTGTTTCTTGTTTCCACAATAGATTTCACCTATTCCTATGAATCAACTATGCTTTATAATTAGCTAGTTTCCCTGTTCTGACTCATATTGTTTTACTTACTGCCTATTTATTTCATATATACCTGTTTTTATGTTTATATTTTTATAATGTTTATTTAAACATTTTTTATCTATGCATTAGCATTTTTAAAGATACATTTCTGCATTAAATTTTCAACATTGATTGATTGTATTATTTTTTGGACCTCTGCATATGTAAGATGTAGAGGGATTAATTACATGTCTCTTTCTATCTCATGTGTATCCACTCAGTATAATCGTTAACCCAATTAAAATCTAGTTAGCCATTCACCAATGGGAACTAAGTTAGGGGTATATATGCATCCCACACCCATCACAAAGTCACTCCTGATGAAATCGATGAGATGAAACGCGTAGAGTGACGTCTGTACTACTGGCCGGAACCCCTAGAAGCCGATGACATCACTTCCTGTGCAGTTGGAACGCAAACCAGTGACACGCACGCTACGGAAGGAGGGGAACCAGATACACCATCTATCCGGCTGCTGAGATCCACTGCGTGTGATCGAAATGCTTTTAAACTTTTGAAATCATGTGAGTGTAATACCTTTCACTTACCTTTTATAAATTCTTGGTATACAGTCTGCGCTATGTCCAGTCTTCTTTTCTAAGGTCTCTTGGATTCTATATGGGGCTGAGATTGATTTCCTGAATACAGTGTGACATCCATACTCTGGGAAAGATACCTTTACGTGCCTTTAACCTTCTCACACTTGTGAGTACATCTGCACTAGATCAGCCAATTTATTTAATTTGTCACAGCAATATTGCACTATCTATATACATTTTTGTTTTCACATATCCCTGCGCTTCCCGGAGATTCATCCCTACTACTCAACACGAGGACTGACAGAGCAATCCTCACCGGGTCATAGCAGCACCTGTTTTATGTGTTTGCATAAGTATCACCTTTTGATTATTATTATCACTACGATTATATGTATAGCTAGTATTTTTATATAGAGCGCCACTATTAGATAAGTTTCCTTTTTCACAGGCCTGTCGCAAGACCTTTACATGATAAAGGAACGGGCAAAACACTGCTAATGTGATTAATATAGTTGTTGCATCTTGCTACAGTAAGAGTGTTTGCCCAGAAACTATTAATGCCCTTTACAAGTTTGTCCTTGTTAGCTGGCTTGATAAATTTTCTTAGGTGATGTTTCACGTTCTACACTAGTTCTATGGGGTTTAAATCAGGGGATCTGCAATGTTACGGACAAGAATTATGAATTAATTTACCATCCATCATCCAGACATAAGGCGTGAGGGGCTTGTTGATGGAGACCCGTGCCGTGGGTCTCTGCTACATTTTTGTCTTCACTTGGAAGTGTGGCCTAGTTTAGACCTTAACCAGGAAGGTATTGTGCACCAACGCAAAGGAGAGAGTAGCGCTGCCATTACACACACAATGAGTGAGTCGCATGCTGGACACTGGGTTACAGGTGCCCAAGCACCCTAGGTATATTGGGGCTAGCTAACCCTGGATGATATTACTGTTATCACTGTTATTATTGTGCTTATTATGCATTGTGTTGTGAGTATCATTTGAGGTCTTCTGTGGTACCACAGAAGTGGAGTTATATTATACCTGGTTGTGAGTATGTTATTGAAGGATACCATAAGGTATACGAGATCCTATGAGGAGCCATCCTGCTACTCAGGATCCTCATAAGGGGAGGCGCTGCACCATAGAGATATAGAGAACACACAGTCACCCCAGGCTCCCTATGAGCGGAGGCCCAGGTCTTCTGTATGCCTAACAGGTAGCACAGTACCGTAATTACCGCTGTTTCCCATAGGATTAGGTGCAAGGGTTTTACATATCATTTTAGACTCAAAACGAATTTCAAAGACAAAAAGGAATAAATATCCTCATTTGAAATACAGAAGTTAAATCGATTTGTAACACCACAGAATTAAAAGATGGGAATGGATTAATCATTTAAGAATTGCTTATGACATTTTTAAAGGTTATTTTTTATTTTTTCTCAAATCTATAATTTTTAGGCCCAAAACGAATTTCAAAGACAAAAAGGAAAAAATATTCTCATTTGAAATGCAGGAGTCCAAATTGATTTGTAACACCACAGAATTAAAAGATGGGAATGTATTAATCATTTACAGTATTAGCAGCATAAGTGTATACAGTACAGTACTTACTCGGTTCTGACTGGGCAAATCCTCTTATCACTTTTAGTCTGTCCATGGGCATGATAGCAGACACAGTTATGTGTTACCTGGATGCCTAAATTAGCTAACCAGCGTTTGATATGCATTATTCTGTGTCCTTTTTTATATATCTACAGTATTCTCATGCCAAGATCCTTTGAAATAAATTTTCTGGGCATCGCTGCTTTAGAAAATAAATCAAGCAGAGAGGAATGTATATTCGATGTGTATTCAATGAATATTCAATGTGCAGAGTCAACAGAAGTGATGGTGTATTTATCATGTACCTGTACAGGTTAAGTATATGCCCACTTTTTACACATGTACTTCGTGGGCACGCCCGCCAACAAATGACGTCAAGGACACTGTGCATAAAAGGTGACACAAATTGTATAGCCTCCCACACGCTGATCTCTATCTGAACGAACTCTTGCCCAGATAATGTATTGCGCTTCATCCTCTGCCATGGATCATCCCCGATTCTACGGACGAAGGAACTCGCTAGCTGCTGCTCAGAGAAAGAGAAAGGCGGCAGCTGTTTCCGAGCCCTCCCCCCCCCTAGTGAAAGGAAAGGTACTTAAGGAAACGGTACCGAAGGCACCCAAGGCAAAGAACCCTGGACCAGGGTTTAAAAAGAAGAAATCGGAGCGGTGGCTGCAGGACATTGATGAGGGCACACGTGTGGCGGGAGCACAGGACTCTTCAAAGATGCTGGCCATGCGTGACTTTGAGATTTAAAGATGGCATCGAGGGTGGAGCGCGCACAGGAGCAGGCACGGTGAAATGTCAAGCGGTGATTTGACTGGCTGTGACCACCGATGGCACTTTGGTCATGGTCAAACGCCCCATTTTGCCGCCCCAGTCCCATAATTTCTCCCCCCAAGACCCCATGTCCATACCTTCTCCACACCCTCCATGCCCAAGGCCCATACCTCCTACCCCCCCATGACTCCAGGCCCATACCTTCTCCCCTGCCCACAACCCCAGGCCCATTCCTTCCCCCCCTGACCTTTCCTCCACCCCCTAGGTCCATGCCTTCCCTCCCCCGACTGTCTCGGGCCCATACCTTCTCCCTCCCCCCCAATGCCCAGGCCCAAACCTTCTCTCCCCCCACCGTCCCAGACCCATATTTTCTCCCTCTCCCCAAGCAAATGCCTGAAACTGAAAGGCATAAGACTCACGCCCTCACTCACTGTACTCTGCCAATGCTATTAAGCTATCAACTTGATTAATAACAAGGTACATGGCTAAAGTCCTTTTTTTTAAAAGAGAAAGCATTGATTAATGATTCTTATTTAAGCTCCTCTAAATAGAGATGTTCACTAACAAGAAGGACATGTCTTTCAGTGTCATTCCTAATACAGTACATCTCATCAAGTCTATCCATGTCATGTTTCCAATTTGTTTTTGTTATAATTTATGATGCTCTGGAAATCTTATTAAAGTTCCCGAAATGTATATTGTGAATTTCCAAGGCATAAAGTGATTTTAGCATGAGTTCATTGATTACAAAGTCACAAGCCTATTCTACTTAGTTAGCAAATGCACAACAAATATCAGGATTCTCCACAAATTATAATCTTTGACAATGACCAACTGATATTTACACCAAGGACACAAAGAGGTGTAGTTTGTTCATTTGAGATTAACTGATTGAGACAACAATAATTTATAGGCAAAACAGCAGCAATTATACATTATTCTGATATATTTATTTAAAATTCTAATTAGCAATGAGACAATAAGCCTTTATGGGAGAAACCATCAGTTATTTTAAAAGTGCCCAAAAATGATACATTTAAAAACAAATACCTGTACAGTAAATGGTCTGAAATGAAGAATCACTGTAAAAAACATGACAGGGCTAACAGTATTGCACCTTCTATTCTGGAAGACACGGCAATATAAAGTGTTACTAGCCCCTTCAGCGTTTAGGTGGTTACATAATGTTGTGTAATTAGTAACTAGATTTCTGCCTGGTGACCTTTGTACTGTTCCTCTTAACAGAAAAAGAGATGATCAATGTTGTACAGTGGTCTGATTTACATGTAGCATAAGTTGTCCTACATTTCACATTGGCTGGATAAACTCCCTGGTTAGTTGTTATGTGGAAAAAGAAGGAGTCGATGTACACAGTAACTCATTGCCAGCTCTTTGATACTTTATGTAAGTCATTTTGTTGTGATGAAATTGATATGGTAATCTTTTCAAGGAAGTGGGTTCCATTTATTCCAACATATATTATATGAACTGATATGTACTGTGACAGCAGATATAAATGCATTGCATTATTAATGTTTAAAGTTCGACAGTCCAGACAAATATAATACAAGATTAGCATGCCTCATTTCCCCAGTGTGCTGACCACATTGCGCAGCTACTGTATAATCAAATGCTTTTTATTACCACAGAAGAAAGTGCTGCAGTGCTGGGTAGAATATAAAGTAGTTAAATAATGATTATGATTGGTGTTTATCAGAAGGTGGATTTAAGATATACAATTGGGAGACGTTAATTTCCAACGAGACCACAAAAAAAACTTCTCACTGCCATAACGGCCTGCCATAAAATACAAAACCAAAACTGGTTAGCTCTAAGTAAGGACTGAACAATCAAAATAATATGCCCCTTAGAACAGATGTACGAAATGTTTGTGCACCCATTAATGTGAGTTAACGCACAGAATAAAGCATTAAATATGACTTGTGTTATCTCCCGAACCATTGTTTTTACAGCTGTGAGGAATGAGGAAACCCAACCATCCAATCACAAACCCCTGAGGAAGGGAAGCTATCTTCACGATACACAAAGGGTAGAGGTGAAGACCATCACCAGTATTGTTCTATGTAGTGCGTGAATCTCTGGAGCAGCCCTAAAAAGCAAGCATAGTAGTGGCGAATACCGCGTCCTGTACACGTCTGTGCGCGAGAGGGCGTGTGGAGAGCACGGAGACAGTTTTATCCGCCACACTGATATCTCTGGCGTGAGTACTCCGGTGAGACTCTTCCTACTACCGCAGCAAACCACGTGACGGACGCGAGGGGAACCCGGTTGTGTGCACCAACGGCGCCAAGCACATCTTTTCTGGCGGAGTGTTCCTGTGTTGCTACTTGGATAGAGACTATCCTACATGCCTTTAAAATCCTGCTTTCTGTAAGTAGGATTTCAATTTTTCCAAACATCGGATGATCAGCTGTCCTGCTCACTGTCCACATGGTCATTTTTAATATATATTTTAATAAATAATTTCCTATCTTACCATTAGGTGTTGTTCATATGTGTTGATACTGTTAGTATGTCAGTGTGTTAGTGTTGGTTATGTTTTTTGCCTCTAGTATCCAACAGGTATATGCTATGATATCTCTCTTTTTCTTGCACATGTTATGAGACTGTCCGTGTGGCTTAATTGAAGACTATTGGACTATCTAACTGGACATTATATATGGTCAGAGTTGCACTGCTATTTATTGTTTTTGGCGGGTATATTTGTTTTATGTATTTTCTCATCAGTTCCTCAAACAACATCAATTTATCTTTTTCAAATAATTCTCCCATCTCTAGAATTCCACTCTGTCTCCAGGTTTCAAAGTCCCGACCCTGAAACCCCGTAAAAAACCCTGGATTACCGAACAGGGGCGTAAGTCTAGATGGAGTTGACATAACTTTGTATTTCTTTTTTGCTAACTGCCAGATTTTCAAAGTAAACCGGATTACCGCCTGCTCAGGCTGTCTCCCAAGCTCGACCACAGCAGAGTAGGTAGACCAACCGTGTATTAATTGAGCTTTCCAAGCATAGGTCCTTCCCGGGGAATGCCAATAAACTATTTAAAAAACAGTATTAATAGTTCCAGCACTCACTGACTAGTAGAATAAATCTCAAGAGTAGGTAATTGCCAAATCAAAAAAAGATATTTAATGTCAACACAAGCCAAATCCACAGAGCGATGTGACCAACACAAAAGTGTTTAAAATACATACTGCAAAAAAACATAGTATGCAAAAAACAGAATATCACACAGTGGGAGGTGGGGGTGGGGTGGAGGGAGAAACGAGGGGGGGGCAAAAAATGGGATAAGCAGGGGGGCAACGTTTCGGGGACAAACCCCTTCCTCAGGCCCATTCCCTCAGGACCCCAAAAGGGGACACAGAGGTACTTCCCTTCCCCAAAGCCCCAAAACAATTAAACAGCAACCCTAGCAGATTAAGCACACAAAGCACCTCTAAGTAATCAATCTAAGAGTATGGAAATAAAAAGTAGAGAGAATATAACTAGTGTGAAATCAGACATCTAGCATAATCACAAGCACTTCTCCTCTCCTGCTGCAAGGGTGACTTTGTGGTCTTCCTCTAATAGTTTTGGGAGGTTACAATCTCTAAGGTAGGCCTCAATCTGGGTCAGATCCGAGACTTTAGCATTCAGAGTTGAATTGCAGAGATCATAAAGATCCGTATAAAATTTAGCAAATTCCTCTGCTATCTTTGAGGGGTTATACAATAATTAACTTCTCCCCTTTTTAACCTAATAGCAGGGACTAATGCTCTCGACCTGAACCCTCTAAGTTTATAAACCAATAAACGTCTGCCTTATCTCCCTTATCATGATACGTTTGTTTGGTCCACTTAAGAGCTTTACATCCTCTAATTGCACCCTCTTAAGATCCTCCTTTGCCTGGGTCAGGATTTTATACATTTTCCTCGATGGATTTTTTTAATGTGATTGTTCTCATTTTATAAATTTTTTTGTTACTTTTTTTGTTTTATTTTTTTTCTTTTTCTGTGTGATGCTATTGAGATGAGCTGTCCTCTGATCGTGGCCGGATGTGCCTCCCATAGTGCTGATGTTGATCCTACAGATCCATTGTTGACATGGAAATAATTTTTGAGGGAGTATCCAATTTGTGAGCTAATCTCTGGGTAATTCAGTAATGTCGTTCATCCTCCAATGGAATGATTGAGTCCTAGCAAAAGGGGATCAAACAGAATCGCCCCCCGGGGCATGGTCTGACCACGTGATAGGCCCTATATATGAATAAATCAATACCTCCAGGATACCCAGGGATACAAATATATTATAAATTCTGGAGTATGAATCATGTGAGGGTGAATTAAAAGAGTAATCCCTCTGTCCTTATGTGAACTATGCCAAGCATCCCATAAACCATATTCTTTAAGTAGCAGTCTAAATTTCTTGGCTACACTATATGTCATTGCAGGTGGGGCTTGATCTGAGTGGGAGGACTTATCCAAATCCGGGCCTGGTACCATATTAAAATAACCATCCAATATTGGCAGTTGCTCTTGGTTAGCTTCCATGGATGCCAGTATTTCCCTTAAAAAATCAATTTGTCCCTCGTTGGGTGCATATATATTCACTAACATTATATGGTGGCCTGAGAGAAGCTCGTGAACAACTAGGGACCTGCCCCCTTGATCTCATTTAACCTCCAATACCTGGAATGGAATGTCCTATTTAATCAGTATCGTAACCCCAATTTTTATGCTAGTTAAATAAGAGTAGAATGCTATAGTGTATGTCCCGCTGAAAGTGTTTGGAGGCTCCTGAGTATCAAAATGTGTCTCTTGCAAGTTCCTAAATTCTTTTAGGACCAGTCTACGGTTACCGTTACTGCTAACATTCAGGGATACTAACTTCAATGGAACTTGACTAGTCATTTCCGATTGTGAGGATTCGCCGTCCCGGGGTTCAAGGACCAGCTCCTCATCTTACTGGCCCTCCAGTGACAGACACTAAAGATGCGCATCCTGCTGGTCCTGTGATGCGCGCACGTGTGGACCGTGCGCAGTCTGCTCCGGCATTTGCAGATCCTGATCCCGCCCCTCGTCTGGGTGTACGACGCGGGCGTTCATCCAGCCTTCCCACTGACGCGCGCGGTAAACTCTGCCCCCGCTCTGTTGATCAACAGAACCAGCGTGGCAGTGACGCTCGCTCTAGGCTCCGCCCACTCTTTGACGTCTCGCAGAACCGGCGTGGCAGTAGCATTCTCTCTAAACCCTGCCCTCTGAAATCTGTGGCACGCATGGACTGCAAGCAACCTCGTACCTGATCAGGCTGCATCATCGGGCACACCTGCGTGCACCAGCAGCTTATTAGGTTTCACTTCCTGGTTACTCCCCTGCTTGCTTTTGGAGCCTCCTCCTTTATATACCCTTCCCTTACAGCTTACCTTTGCTGAGCATAGTCGTTGTGACGCCGTGCCTTGCCACTTCTAGTTCCTGAACCTTGCCTTGCCTGCGCTTGTTGCTGTTAAACTCTCAGTGCCTGAACCCTGCTTGTATACCTTGGACTCCGACTCTCTCTACTCCTGATCCGGCTTGTTGACCTTTCTCCTGGCTCCTGTTTGGACTCGTTTTTAGAGATTAGTTTAATTTCTGTCGCTTCCTTTAGCTTTGTCCTCAATTCTTTTTGATACAGTTGTGTTGGATCATTTGTCAGTGTGTTATAACAATGTCGATCAGACGAGAGGCGTAGACATTCCTGAACATAATCACATTTTTCCAGTGCACTGTGTTTCCGCCCTTGTCTGACGGTTTGACGACAATTGATGCATCCATTTCCAAATCATAATGACTTTATATTAAAGTTATTGGACTTTACTCTTACTAAAAATTATTTCCTATTCAATGGCACCATTTACCACCAAATACAGGGAACGGCCATGGGGACCACTGTCGCACCCACCTATGCCAACCTATATTTGGGCTGGTGGGAGGCGACAGTAGTCTTCGTGGAAGCCATGGAACAGTATACCACGCACATAGTGTTGTGGATTCATTTTATAGACGATATCCTGATGCTGTGGCGTGACGGATTCGTAGATTTTGCCTCTGCTCCCTGTTCTCCAGGTCATCTATGCGGTCCCTCATAGCTCTTATCTTGTCAATGAGATGCAAGACCTCATTGTCAGTATTTACCTGATTTTGTAGGGAAATGTCCATCTTATTTTAACACTCCGTAGTTCTTTTAGCCAGTAAGGAAGCTTCTGTTTTAAATTTCCTTACGGGACTATCCAGTGCTGACTGAAAGCCCACTTGCATTTCTCTGAGCATGTTCTGGAGGACCTGCTTTGTGATTACTGTGTCACCTCAGCCATATCCAGCTCACTGTTGGTAGCAGGCCTCCCCCCTGCCCCCTCCTCTGCTGTGGCCCTCTCTGCAGAGTTTCTAAGGGTTGCTTTTCTATCAGGGATATCCTCCTCAGGTCCCGCAGCTTGCCTCTCTCCTTCTTTATTTACCTTTAAGAGCGCGTGCTCCCGCGCTCTCAGCTCGGCGGCACCCTCTTTGTTTTTTTTCTTTTCAGCCACCGCTGGCTGCCCGCGGCTGAAGCGGGCGAGATCAGGGGTCCCCGGCTTCAGGGCTCTCTTGTTAGCCATCCCCGCTGGTTCCCCTGGTCGCTGGAGTGTCCGCGGGGCCGATCAGTGCAGAGATAGGGGGTTATAGTTAAATATGTTGGTGGAGTGCACAGAGTTTCCTTAGCTTGCGTGCTTCCGTCTGACGTCACCCAATTTTACAATCTTAAGAAAAATATTAATTGTGATAGTGTGGCTGATAATAATTAGTCACAGCATTTCATTGGTTTTAAACGTATTTGTTTTCAATTAGGGCGATTACTTTTTATTTGTTACCAGAACATACAGTAATAAAGTTTAAGTTTTAATATTAATTTACATGGAAGGTCAAGAGTGCAGGCGAGCAGTAGTCTTCCTTTTCTTCCTTTTTCTGTTTGATTTACAAGATTACATCTAATAGTTAGAACATAATACATTTTTTATCTGAATAACAATGCAGCCTTTCAGAATATCTATCACTAATAATACAGTAGAAATTATTATTCATGTAATCATTGATACTTATTGACATAGTAGGTATATTTAGTTATTTATTCAAAGAACGAGTGGCTCAGTGAGTAAAGACACTGACTCTAGCAAATAACCTGGTTCAATTACCGGTGTCGGCTCCTTGTGACCTTGGGCAAGTCACTTTATCTCCCTGTGCCTCATGCACAAAAAACATAGATTGTAAGCTCCACGGGGCAGGGACTGTGTCTGCAAAATGTCTCTGTAAAGCACTACGTAAAACTAACAGCGCTATACAAGAAAAAACTTTTATGACTATATTATATGTTTTATTGTATAGATGTATATCCATTTATACATATATACTGTATGTTCATATTGAGTGTATTTCATTTACTAGGGAGCCAGGTTTCAGTGAGGGTATAGTATATGCGTCAAAATGTATTGGGAGATAGCTAGTGACAAGACTAATGGAAGCACACACCAAACCAGAGAACACTTCAGACCAAACAGCAGATGGATGTGTGTCGAGAAGGTGGGAAGAAAATTATACGCACAAAAGAGAAGGAACGTTCGCCAAAAGCCTCCATGGCAGACTTATCTGAGGTCTACTAGGAGTATTACAATAAGCCATTCCTTTATATTCACATTGTGAGTTCTATTATAGCTGTTTTATCCATCTAATAGTTAATTTCCCCCAATATATGTACTGTACCTTAGTATGTTATAGTCACATTCCTGGTGACCAATACTCTTTTTATATTATCAGCAACTGAGATTTATTCTTATAAATATTATTTTTCTATTGTTTTATTATTTATTTATTTTTGCTACTAAATCATTTTAATTCACTATTAACACGTTTTAATAAATGGCTTATTATTTAGAATCATTTACATTACACATCAGCATTCCTTAAAAATGTTTCACATTTCCCTAATTTTGAACATGCAGACAGCCACGATGCTTTCCACTTAGAAATGTATCTTCATTCCTGTTTGATAGTGCACCTCATGAGTTCAGTATGGCATATCGCCTATGTGAAGTACAGTACATACACTCACTGACCATATTAACATATTTGGCTTGGCGTATTTGTTTTATGCAGATGACACTCAAATCTACATCTGATCTTGAGATCTGCCCTCCAGTCCCCAAATCTCTGATGGCCTCTCGGCAATCTCTTTCTAGATGTCCTTCTTTAAGTGCCCAATGTAGGGTTTGTGTTCCTTCCACATACCGTAAGTCTGATCATATTGCCCTCCTGCCTTCACCAAGGAGCGGAATACTTTTATATGTTAAGCACACTACCTAGGTGTTACATTCAGCCGTTTCTCACATTATGCTTTTAAAACATTGAATGTTTTTCCTGTACATTATTCCAGATATTCGCTCTTTTCTTTGGCCTTGGGGAAAATGCCCTCATCATTTCCTGTCTATTGCAACCATTCTGCTAGTACTTATCTCACTCCGTCCTACTTATTAAACTGCAGTATGTTACACTTATGTATTTACATCGCATTCTTAATTAAGGGCTTATGTACTTGCAGGAGACTTAATTACAAGATTTCCACTTCGTAGTCTAGTTAGTATAATAATTTCATATGGTCCTGAACCCTCTTCATAATGATAATATTACATATATATGTATATTAATAGAACTGGGAGCCATAGTAAACTTCTGATCATTTTAAATATGTAGTCATATTCAATACTACTTTGTACTGCCTCATGTTCGATTTCAATGGCCCAACATGAAATGCTGTTTTAAAAAGTTAAATAAAATCTGAGCGTAACTACAGTATTGTACACACATTTTGGCAATTTTAGCATTTATCAACTTTGTCAGCACATCTGTCTGAGTGTTAGCTGGGAATTAACTTCTAGAGTTTTAATTAGGTACAATTTAATGACATTTTAATTATCTTCTTCATGCAAGAACGTGATTATGCCGACTCTCTGAAAAAGTTGTTTCTCTCTTAGATTAATGTGCATATCTATATTTATACCTGAGACAGTTACAAAGCTTTGTAATTAAAATGTAACACATAGCTAAAAAAGAATTCACCAGCACTTCGCAAATATATAAAGTTGTTTTTTTCACTGCAAAACCAAGCACATGGTTCATGAAAAAATCCCTCAATTCAGCAAATGTTTGCAGCTAGAATAAATGTCAGAAAATATAGAAAAACTTTGCACTACTTTAAAAAGTACACGTTTTGCACTTGCCAAAGTACAAAGCATACAGAAATGTAAGAGTAATTAACACAATTATCTAATTTTGTGCAATAAGGGATAAAGCTATTTATACCCTACCCAAAAGAAGAAAGTCCAATATTTTTTCATATAGAGATATTTTTTAAGGATGGATAAGATTGCAGCGTTCAAAATCTGAACTTCACGATCATCAAAGTTTGTTCAGAGGTTCCAGTCGAACTGGAGAATGAAGCATTAAATCCAAGCAAATGTACAGTAGAACCAAAACCTGAGTGAGGCTCAACCTCCGAGGATCTGTTTGTTTTTTTGATAAGAACGAATGTGAATTTTCAAATTTGCTAATGAAAAACCTGCACAGTTAAAAAAAAAAATCAAATTTTTTTCCCAGTGTATTTTCATTTTCCCCCCTCGTTCCACATCCAAATCAATTTCCAGCAAAACCGAAATATTACATTATTTTAGAACAAAACATCAGCAAAAGCATAATATTCTTATTAATTTTACACTTTGAGCTGTGATGTTTTGTAAGAAACTAGTGCACTCCTCTTGAGTGTTTTACAATAAAAAATAAAAGCGTGATCATTTATTTGAAAAAACTGCAAAATGTAATTGACTAAAAGGGATGTTTTCTTGATCATACCGTTAGTGTTTTTTTTAAAAATACATACGCACAGATACAGTACATTAAGCTCCGTTATTTAACATAACACTAACCTAAATTATGTTAGATAATAAGTTAGGTAATAGTCATATCTATTCCCTAAAGGGAATAAACGAACATTAACTCAGTTTAAAGCTGAGACCAGGCTGGGAGCGCGCGCTGGCTCTCGAACGCCGTGACATCATGCACTCTGCTCGGCCGGGCAATTTCTTGCTAGCTAGCTGCGCGCGTGGGGGGAGGCATGTCAGGGGGCGCGGCCATGGCATCATGAAGCTGGTTCGCCCTCATTGGGCGAACCACTCACGTGACGTATTAGCGAGCAGCCAAATAACATTTGGTTATCTCGCCAAGCAGCAAGCGCACGCGCACGCATGCACCCTCACTCTGGACGAGGGATTTCAGAGCTATCACTCTGATCGCGCCGAGCGTGAGCACGCACGTGCAGTTTGCTCCACCCTGGCCACAGCCTTAATCCTTTAAATCCTTTAAAAGAGAAGTTCTCCCTAACATCACATATCCACTAAAGGCCATTCAGGTTAACACAGAGAACTAACATTAGGTTATTCAGTTTATACCTAACAACGCTTTGGCCAAAGGGTTAAACTAAATGACCCTATTTCAAGAGAATATATAAGTATTTTACTGTGTATTTCTGTCATGTTGGATGTAGCATTGGGCATCTCTGTCGTCTGTTGTAAACATATGCCACGCTCAATAGCACTCCATTTTGACACATATACATATATATATATATATATATATATATATATATATATATATTGTGGGGGATCAGGGGTTCCCAAAAAGAGCTTGCTGGGGTTCTGTGTTTTGTTAACCTATTCTCAGCTGTTTCAGCTGTGGGAGGTTAGTGGCTCCACCTTCACAGGTTTTAAGCCCGCCCCTCCCAACTTCCCTAGTTTGCAAGTCCTTTCATTCTGCTAGATATAGACCCACTGTGGTCTTTCTCCCTCCTAATAGAGGTAAATGAGAATTTTAATCCTAATAGAGGTATATTAGTATTTTAGCTGGTAGTGTTAGGCCTTGCGAACAGGTGTCTGCCTTGTCGTGGCTCGCAAGCTTACAACGCTTTGGCCAAAGGGTTAAACTAAATGACCCTATTTCAAGAGAATATATAAGTATTTTACTGTGTATTTCTGTCATGTTGGATGTAGCATTGGGCATCTCTGTCGTCTGTTGTAAACATATGCCACGCTCAATAGCACTCCATTTTGACACATATACATATATATATATATATATATATATATATATACATATATATATATATATATATATTTTGTGGGGGCTCAGGGGTTCCCAAAAAGAGCTTGCTGGGGTTCTGTGTTTTGTTATACCTAAAGGTGGCAGAGAGAGATATTGAGAATGAGAGAGAGAGAGAGAGAGAGAGAGAGAGAGAGAGAGAGAGAGAGAGAGAGAGAGAGAGAGAGAGAGAGAGAGAGAGAGAGAGAGAGAGAGCCACAAAGCTGCTTTTAAAGAGATTATCTTTGTAATGAAACTAGTCTTTGAAATAGAAACTGTATCCCAATGACAGCAGCTTATGACATTGGGCACATTCTCTTCTCTCACATTTCTCCATAAAGTATAGTTTAAAGTAATTATGCCTGCACCATTGTCTGTGTGCAATGCTGTGTACCTGTTTAGTACTGTGTATGATCAATTATAATTGTGTTGTCGATGTCTCCAATGTTTAATGCAACCACTTACTTTGGATAAAACAAGATACTGTAGCTGTAGCTGCTGAAATAAAGATCTCCTGATGGGCTTTTGCTACCACTACATCCAATCCCATGTGTCTCAGTGCAGTTGCTAAAAGACTCCACTATTACTTTTGATTGCAACATCACTTCCAAAGTACCTGTTTGAGATCATATATTTCCATTCTTGTTCGGTGAAGTATACATTGGGAGTCTCACTACCAATTAAGAACACAGTACCTCCTTCCTTGTCACTGACTCCATCAACTAACAACAATGTGTGAGGTAATAGGAGCTTGAGTCTACTAGCACACACATATATACTGTAAAAATACATACATACATACATATTATGATACAATCACTATCTCTAGGTGCTAGAATAGTGCAGCTAGTGTAGATCTCCAGCATGCAAGCAGTTAACATCCCCTTAAGAGGCTTGTTGCAGGTGCAGCTAATCAGCCTAGTCGAAAGAGAGCGAGAGAGAGAGAGAGAGAGAGAGAGAGAGAGAGAGAGAAAGAGAGAGACTGTTTATATATAATAGTACATGGGTTGGGGTGGTACCCAGCTTAACTAGCCACCCAGTTACAAAGGGCTGGAGCTGTTGTGTAGTTAGACTCCTATGAAGGAGTAGGTGGTTTTTTATGATTTGTTCTTGCCTTAAAGGGACGGTTGGCCTGTTATTGTATTATTTAACCTGTGTAAATAAAGCCTGTGTAGAGAAGTACAAAGTTTCCTGACTTAATCTGGGACACAAGTTCTTGCAACGTGATGCTTAAATCGCAATATATATATTTTTTTTTATATATATATATATATATATATTATATGTATATGTATATATATATATATATATATATATATATATATATATATATATATATATATATATATATATATATATATATATATATATTGTGGCAGGATGACCGTGGTTAGTGAGGAGACAACACGACTTTTCTGGTGAAATAATGCTGGTGGATTTATTTGTCCAAAAGTGTAACCAAAACAATGGGTACTCTGTCCATTTAAGTGAAATAAACGTATACAAAAACCTATCCCCGGTCGGGGAACTGACTAAACAAAAGTGCAGGCTATCTACCTGGCTGGCTAGCTAACCTAGTCCAGCCCAACAATGTTCAACAACACCAGTTGGCTCCTTACCTGGGAGCTTTATTCCCCCTTGGGACAGGATCAATCTGAGCAGCCTGTGTAATATGTCATGTGTTGTTGTTCATCTGAGGTTGTATTTACCTAATTTTAAGACCTGCTAAGGAACAGATGATTGTTATTATGTCCTGATATGTTCTGATATGTAAAACCATAGAATTCAACGAGGGTGTACTTTCTTTTTCACACAACTATATATTGAACTAGACCTACAAAGCCGCCTCCAGAACTCATGCTGGTAGAGATAGAAATTGCAGTAACTGCAGATCACACCACTGTCTTCAGGCAGGGCCGATTTAACCACCAGGCAAACTAGGTGGTTGCAACATTTTGGGGGAAGCAAAAAATTAGGGATCCCATCTAGCAACAGGAGCGCTGATAGGGGGTGACAGTTGGGACTAATGTCCCAGGTAAAGTGAGTCAGGGAGCCTGGGCACCTTTCTAGCGACCATAACATGTGCCAGATATGCAGAGGGCCTCTGAGAGGGGGCCTGCTGGAGGTCGGTGGAACTGAGGACACCCTCTGACATGCCTGCTCACAGGCCCCTCTGTGGTGCGGTAACCTCTGGCAGGCCTCCAGCTGGCCCCCTCCATCCTCCAAGGAAAGCACACTCTCTCCCCCCTCTCCCTGTGTTGTGATTCTTCTGCTCCCAGTCCTACACCTTTACCCCAGGTCCATACCTCCTTCGCTCCTTCTCTACCCAGCCATCCACAGATGTGTGAAATAAACAAAACCTAGTTTAACGGTTTTAACTAAATGAAATAGAGTGACATATATTTGACACCTGTGCCTACAGTGAATAAACAGCCATTTTGATAATTACTTAAATACTGTGGCTTTTGTGAAACAAACATGACAAAGGAAATGCAGCATAACGTAAATGTCCTTGCTGCTCAAATCCAAAAGATGAACAGTTTTTGAAGTTTTTCAAAGTAGTTGATTTCTTCAAAGGCAGGGGATCATGGGAAACCGATGAATAGTAAAACACAAAATAGTCTAATATTTCTTCATAGGGGAGGAATAGTGATAGTGTTCAGTGAATAATCTTTGACTCCCGAGGAAACCTTTTAAGGGTAAAATGCGTTAAGCTAATGTGGGTACAGAGAAACGCGGTACCTCCTTCAACCTACTGCATTCGGGTTCCTGGACATGTTGATGCAGAGGTCACGTGCGACACCAGTGTGAACAGAAGCAGATCCCATCTCGGAAATGACAATACACACTTGCTAATTGCTGATAAATGTTTTAATGGGCTTTCAAATTGTGAGTGCGCATTTTACTGTTTATATTTTTGGATACATAAAGATTTGATAGACAGTCTGCACTATTTGCTTTTCTCTGTCTCCCTAAGATTACCCTTCCAAAGACCCTGCTTAACAAGACTGCTAGGCATTGGGATCTACAGTATGCTTGTTTTATTAAGGAAAATGTGAGCAGGATTATTCACTAAACACTACAGTATCCCCTGGACAGATAGATTATTTTGTGTTTTATTTTTATTTTTCATCGATGCACTGCGCTCCCCTGCCTTTGAAGAAATCAAGATAAGTACCCCCCTCCCCGGGCACATAACTACCTCCCCTCCAGGATGCATAACTACCCCCAAAGGCACATAACTATATTCCCAGGTACATATCTATAGCCCCCCTCCCACCCCCAGTATAATGAGAATGTACAATCAATACCATAGTCTCCTTTTAAATGTCAAATAAACCTGTTATTATAAATACAGAATTTGTATTCATACTAATGTACAATATAAAAATGTTTTACTTAATTGCGAAGGTTGGCCTAGGATGTCGAATACCCTTGCACCATCCCAGTTTCAAGGGCCACCACTGGCCCAGGGTCCAGAGGCTTAACAAATTGGTTTTAATATTAAGCAAAAATCCATCATCATGGATTTCTTTCTATATACTGCATATATCTCTAGTGAAATTATCTCCTTTTTCTATGTGAATATATATTAAAAGGACACTCCTTTAAGCATGACTCAAATATACCTAAGCGCTTCTGATTTGTCCTGAACTCCTTGTCAAACAGACCTTCAAACCACCTTAACTGCCAGAGATATTTCAACTGAACAAAAGTGCATCATAAGCCATCTTGTTGGAGAGATTTGCAAATCATTAGAGCCAAAAGCAAATTATATACAACCAATAAAATTATCTTTCGTCAATTGAACGTGTTTTGCTTGGGGCTAAGTAAAATTGGGTTGATACATCAGATGCCAGATATTGAATGGCAGAAGCTAAAATAAATTTAGCTTTTTTGCAATTCTCGCAAGAGAAACTACTTCTGGACCCAGTATCTGCTTCATGTGGCATATGGAAGATACATTTACTTTATTTCCATTTGCCTCAGGTACGTAGTAAGGAGTTGGCACTCAATCATTGAAGAATACAACCAGCACTCATTTAACTTAACTTTTTAACTTGGTATATTTGTTATCAACATGGACCATTTATTTGGGGGACTGAAACATTGATGGAAAATCAACATAACATTAGTAAATGCCACGAGAATGCTGTTTGTATTCTTCTCCCATATTACTTGTCAAATCCTGAGGTTGCTGTGCACCCATGGCAGATAATTGTGTACTATTTAATGCTCTTTGACTTGTGAAACAGGTTCATTGTGCCTGCGTTGTTTTGCTGTTTATCATACTGTTATCATACTGCTGCATTAAATGAAAATTAGTATTAAAATAAATATGAGGTGCACTAATGCATCAAAAATGCTAAAAAATGGGGGTCTGCAAAAATGATCCATTCCCTGTTTCTGCTATTTAATTTTCCAACGCTTACAGTAGTTGCCCAAACTCTTGGCTCATTTTCTATGATTTAAGAGATGTTTGGTGAAGCCACATAGGAAATGGGAAGATAGAGATAAATATGTCATATGAAGTAAGAATATTCATGAGTTACTCATTTATAAAGACAGGCAGATATAAGATAATATTGTACAGAAACATGGTTTTATGATACCGTAGATCAAATATTAATTTTTTTTAAACACACTTAGGGGTATATGAATTAAGGACATTTTGTAGCCAAATTGGGACATTTCCCCCCTATGCCTATGTATTAAAGCACTTTTCTTCAATGTATCCCCATCTGTATTAGCTTGCGCCATGGGGAGTGTCAGTAAGAGGAGTTGGGGAGGGGTTACATGGTGCACAGATTATAATGAAATGTATCACAGTCTGCTTCCCTCCATGCCATGTTTTTTGCCTATCATTTGCCCCAATAAATCATCCACATCTGAAGTGGCGTAAGTAAAATATACTACATCAGATGTAAAAAAACTGTTAAAGGACGTACAATCCAGCAAACTTCTGGAAGGTTATCAACAATATATTCCAGCCTTCTAGCCACCAACAACCATTTAATATCAAAAAGGATGATACTGCTCTGACATGCCAATGTGGGCCTGACCTAGTGCAATCAAAGTTCCTACGACTCAGTGACCAAGCCATTGCCAGGCCGTTTGCCTCCCTAATCAACACTATTTTGTCTTCAGGCCATATTCCACAGAGCTGGAAAACTGTTAGAGTTGTCCCAGTTGACAAAAGTGGGGACAACAACATTGTCTCCAACTACAAACTGAACTCTCTTCACCCAATACTATCTAAAGCCATGGAAAAATGTGTCAGCTCCCAATTAGGCAATTATTATAACAAGACAAATATTCTCTACCAAATCCAATCCGGCTTTCGCCCAAACAACTCCACGGTAACTACCCTCTTAAAAGTTTGTAACGAGATACTGTGGGGAATGAAACTGGGACAAGTTACTGGGGCATGATTCCTAGATTTTGCAAAAGCTTTTGACACTGTTAACCATGTTATCTTATTAAACATGCTTCAGTGCCCTGAAATAGGGGAACATGCTCTAAGCTGGTTTTACTCCACCCTATCGGGTATATCTCAACATGTGTCTATCTTGGGCTCCAACTCTCTCTTGGATATCAGCTGTGGGGTCCCGCAAGGCTCTGTTCTGGGGCTCCTACTCTTCTAAAGCTACCAATTGCAAAGCTTGAGATCAGAACCAACTCTAACACCATTCTAGCCTGGTCACTAGTTTTAAATATCTGGGCATATGGCTTGACTCCAATTTAACATTTGGGTTGCATATTGATACTTTGACTTTCAAAATTTATTCCAAACTGGGTGTACTTTATAGAAACAAATACTCCCTAAGCTCGCTGGTCGGAAAGCGCATTGCACAGCAGATGCTAATGCCAATTATAGACATAGTATATGGTTCAGCCCCCCAAACTCAACTTAGCAAACTAGACACCCTCTACAACTCAATATGCCACTTTGTCTCACAATGTAACTACACACACCACTGTAAAATGCTCCAAGATCTAGATTGGCTATCTCTTGAATCAAGGCACAAAGTAAAATTTATCCTGTCTTGCCTTCAAATACTTTCTTTCCCCTCCTACCCTGACGAAGCGTAACCTCGTACACGAAACGGACCGTCGGTTTTAGATGACGTCATCACTCTGACGTCAGAAGTGGTGTGTGCTGTATTGCGAGCTGCTTGGCTGGACACACAGATGGATATACGGGTCGTATGGCGTTGGTGTTCATATACAAATGCTTGACTATAATATTAAACTGTCTATCGATTATACTGTTTAGACTTTGAAATATTTATGAGACATTTACTGAGTTACCCACACTCTCTATGAAGTCACTCGACGGAATATATGGTCGGGTGCATAGAGTGGTCATATGTATATATTTATGTGGATCTAAGTAGATCTAGAAGTTCATTGCATTTGCCTGCTTGCCAGCAATAACTGTAAGCTGACAAGGTTACGGGCTAATTACCCGCATACAGCTGACTCCTAGTTCGGCTTCGATTTGCAGTAATATAGACTATCCCAACTTGCTTTGGATTCATGCAGAGCACAGACTGCGCAGAGGTCATGTCTATATGTTCATGTGTGTCTAAGTAGATCCATAAGCCGATTGCAGCTATTCACTCACTAGCAAGATCTGATTGCAGACAGTGTTATGTGCTCATTATCCACATATAGTTGACTCGTTGTTTGGCATCGGTTTGCAGGAACAGAGATTGTTTTACTTCCTTCAGATTCATGACAACTGTTGCAACTCGATCATCAATAGCTTAGCTTCCATTCAGATACATTGTAGTACAAAATGGCAGCAGTGGATACATTTGTATCAAACTTTTACTCTGTCTGAAGCAGGACACCTTGTATTTCAACTATCCTATTAGCGGGGTGCTTTTGTGTAAATAGGTTGCTATCTCCATAGATGGACAAAACTGACACCTTTTTTGCAATCTAGCAGTATCCAAACCTAGGTTACCTGATATATAGTTATGTAGACATATTCTACGCTGTATAGCTTATGTCATTATTGACAGAGATTTTTTCCATTTACACAGGTTATCCAGTATAGGCTTAGGAAGAGCGATATACCTCAATAATACAGCATCTTCACCCCCAAGCTTTTAATACACTTGTATATATACCCTTCACCCCTTGTTATATTCTTACCACTATTGTGTTCATTGTGTACATTTTATTATATTCGTTATATAGCATTTGTTAGGTTATCATTACATTGTCCTACCTACTTTTTACCCCCTTGAGTGCAATTTTTGGGATTCTTTTCCGGCAAAACTTTGGTTTGAACCGTTTTTTTGTATTTTTTATGGCAAGCTACTGGTACATGGCTATCAGAACAAGCTCCTCACCCCTACCACACACAGCACTTATCTGATCTGACACCAAAATGCTGTTCACACTCCCAAAGTTCAACAAAGAATCCGGCTCCTCCTCCTCTTACTGTGCACCTCACAACTGGAACAACCTACAGTACCAGAACCTATTAAAGCCGGCATCAGTCTAAGTTCCTTCAAAACTTCAGCTGTCTCACATTTTAATCTCCTGTTAGGCCTCGGGCATGGTCAGCGCGTACTGAGGCGTGCTGGTGCTTACCAGTGAGCCCCTACAGCCGCAATGAGAGCGGCTTTTGTAGGGGCACGCCTATGCTTCCACAAGCGTGCGGAAGCGTAGGTCTTATACAAAATTTAGATTTGGCGCTCACTGGAGCGCAGGGCCGGTCACGTGAGCGGTTCGCCCAATGAGGGCGAACCAACTCCGTGAGGTCACTGGCCGCCCCCCCACATGCCCCCGACATGCCCCCGGACGGCGCGTGGACCAAGGCCAGGGAAAGCACCCACTGTCCCTCAGCCTCCGCGCGCCTCAGCACGGGAGAAGGCACCATGGACGCAGCCTAACTGTTAAGTGCCTATTAAATATGCCCATAACATATATTGTCCATAACTGTCCATGAAATGTTGGAAAATATAACATACAACGATGTATTGTCATTATGTCTGTGACCAGGATATACATGAAAATTAGAGGTAACTAAATAATAAATAAAAGTTGAATAAATAAAATATGCCACAGCTCTCCTCCACAAAAATGGAGCCTCGCATTAAAGTACACTTATCTCTACGTTGATACATAAATCCCTTACTGTCAAAATATAATGTATTTGTATGCTATGAAACTTGTACATAAATAAGTGAATTATTGATATTATCCACCACTCATTTCCCAACGTCCTTAACTATATGGCTTGTGATGGCATGATTACTTCTATAGGAGCAGTGAGGTGATAACGAAGGAATCACATTTGCATATGGAAAAGCAGATTCCACAAACAGTTTTATTACTAGTGAGATTAGGTATAGACACTGAAAATCTTTAAAAGCATCAGATTATAAGGGAAACAGTACATTTTTACAAACTAATTTAATGATTCAGGCCTGTATTACTAAACAGTGCTACAGATGTAGCTGACATTATTGCATCCGCTGGAACGTTAGTCTCTCCCCTTTTTTGTGTTGGCCAAGCCCCTTTTCTGCACTAGGTAAATGCATTTAGAATAGCAGTTGCTCCCGCTGGTGCGTTGTGTGTCCCACTGCAGGGAGCCAGCAGGAGCAATGACACCTTATGGACCATTAACTTGAATGGGATGGAAGGTGTCTTTCAGCGCTGGAAGGTGTCTTATGGAAAAGCATAATTTAGTAAATATGGCCCAATAGCTTTTTTAGCTTATAATAAACAACATTTTGTGAACATCTATATAATTGACCCTAAAGCAAATGTAGTCATTCTTAAAGGCCAACTATAACACAATATAAAAACGTAAAATGTTGAAAACCTTGTGTGTTTAATATATTAAGAAAAAGCTACACAACAATAAAACAATCAGGCTAAACCATACCAAGCAATGGACTTCATGGTTTTCCTTTGTGTGCTGTCATGTTCTGCATTTCTTCTTATGCAGGGGGAGCGCAGCATCTCTGTCCCTCTCCTCTCACAGCATGGCAGCACATGCAGGCTCTCTCTTACAGCACATGCAGGCTCTCTCACACAGCACATGCAGGCTGACACACACAGCACATGCAGGTTCTCTCTCACAGCACATACAGGCTCTCTCACACTGCACATGCAGGCTCACACACACAGCACATGCAGGCTCTCTCACACAGCACATGCAGGCTCTCTCACACAGCACATGCAGGTTCTCTCACACAGCACATGCAGGTTCTCTCACACAGCACATGCAGGCTCTCTCACACAGCACATGCAGGTTCTCTCACACAGCACAGGCAGGCTCTTTCTCACAGCACATGCAGGCTCTCTCACACAGCACATGCAGGTTCTCTCTCACAGCACAGGCAGGCTCTTTCTCACAGCACATGCAGGCTCTCTCTCACAGCATATGCAGTATCTCTCACAGCTGCTAGTGCTACAGCTACTAGTGCTGCCAGAAGCTGGCAGGTCCCAAATAGTGATAGTGCAACAAAGTAATATTTCTTCCACCACTTGCATAGCTTCTGCTAAGGTAATTTTTATCTGGTTTTTTTTAGTTTGTAGTTAAAATTACTGTCCCCCAACTTCTCTTCCCATTCTCCCCTTCACCCACCTCTTCCCCTCCCCTCTTCTCCACCCTCATCCCTTCCCACCCCTCAACACCTCCCCTACCATCACCCCCTCACCTCTATCTGCCTCTCACCTCTTTCTCCCCCCTTCACCTCTCTCTCTTCCCCCCTCACCTCTCTCTCCTACCCCTCACCTTTCTCTCCCCCCTCACCTCTCTCGCCCCCCTCGTCTCTCTCTCCCCCTCACCTCTCTCTCCCCTCACCTCTCTCCCCCCCTCACCTCTCTCTCCCCCCTCACCTCTCTCTCCCCCCCCTCGTCTCTCTCTCCCCCCTTACCTCTCTTTCCCCCTCCTCCACCTCTCTCTATTAACCCCCCCTCCACCTCTCTCTTCCCCCCTCCTCCACCTCTCTCTCTCTTCCCCTCTCCTCCACCTCTCTCTCCTCACCACTTTCTCCTCCCATCCCCTCATCTCTCTCCTCACACCCCCTCACCTCGCTCCCCCTCACCTCGTTCCCCCCTCCTCTCTTTCGTCTCCCCTCCTCCACCTCTCTCAATCCCCCCTCACCTATCTCATCTCCCCCACCCTTGCCTCTCTCCTCCTCCCTTGCCCCCTCACCTCTCTCTTCTCACACCCCTCATCTCTCTCTTCTCCCCCCTCACCTCTCTCTCTTCTCCCCCCCCCCCCTCCCACCTCTCTCCCCTCTCATTTGCTACTTTACTTCTTTATCCTATCTGGTGCATCAGCGTAGTTCCGAGTTATATATCTTTACAAAAGCGTCTATTATTTTATGGAAAAGCCTACATTTAGCCTATACTAGTAATAATCCCCTCAGAACAGGGCATTACTGGCCAATAATGCCCTGGCTGGGTTAAAGTCTCTAGCCTTCAACTCTTCCATTGGCCAGTAATGCCCTGTTCTGAGGGGATTATTACTTAAATAATGATGGGGTTGTCAGTATGTATTATGTGCTAGCCGACTCAGCCAGCAGTAATGTATGTGTTGACTCAAGCAAATGTTATTACATGACAATGAACTCAGTTGTCCACTGCAAGCAACATGACCATCAGCACGCCCCATTTCCAGTCTAGCAGCTCAGTGCCTGTGCCACACACGCGATGATGCCTGACTGTGACGCCCTTCCCAACAACTGCCCACTGCTACCAGAACCCAAGTAGCATGGTGCAAAGGCCGCAGAGAAGGCTGGGGGTTGGGGAGACTCAAACATGGTAAATGCCTGCACATCAGAGAATTCCCTGGTTCCCCAGGCAGCCCAGTTAGGCCCTGTATTAATATTCTGCACAAACACTCCCAGGGAATCTTATAAATACTCTGTGATATTTATAGTATATATTTAATCTGGATAAGCCATCAGCACTGATATGCTGATAGTAGTATAAAAGCCATGGACTGCAGGAGAAACCTGTATGAATTGAATATTGAGAGACTTGGGGACCACAGTTTGAGAAGCACTGATTCGTTCAACTAAGATTCACAGGAGCTTACTTACTAAGTGTTGCAAACTGCTTTTTAATGCAAAATTGGTGCATGTTAAACACAATTTCAATTGCGCTTTTGTGCACCTATGTACAAAGCACAAGTTTCTCCATCTGCTCCAACTGCAGGAAAAATGATTTTTTTCCCCATTTGTTTTGGTGCATATACATGGACTGCACTTGGCATACAGATATAAATTGTGTGTACTAAAAAGGAATAGATCTGTGTCATACAAAATCCATTAAAAGTACATAAAAATGAATGTTCAAATTGGTATAAACGCTAAAAAGATTGTTAATAGTGTTTGCGCAGAAGGAATTTTGTACAGTATGTATCAACAAACAATGTATTTGATGCAGCATGGATGTTTTGTTATATCGTTTAACAAAATGTATTATTTTTAAAGAATGCTATTATATTACACTAATTATCTACTATGATTTACTAATGCTTGTTTTAATAAACAATACATATACATTGTATCAATCAAGTATTCAACATGAGTGATGCATCAAAAATCACTTAAAACAACAAATGACGCATCATATGTATGGGGTCACATAATGACCTTTATACATATACAACGCTCATTTTCTGAAGGTTTATATTAATTTTAAGCACTAAAAATATTTGAAGGAACACAAATTTGCAAATAATATGCTAGTACAGTGTTTTTCAACCAGGGTTCATAGGAACCCTTGGGTTCCCCGGGCATCCCTAAAGGGTTCCCTATAATTTTCAGGGCATTTGAAAATTGCACCAAATACACAAAAATTTAAAATGCATCTGATCTCAGACGCACTATTAGAGAGGGTTGGGGTTTCTTACAATGCATCTGATATCAGACACATTATTAGAGAGAGTTGGGGTTCCTTACAATGCATCTGATCGAAGACACATTATTAGAGCGGGTTGGGGTTCCTTATAATGCATCTGATCTCAGACGCACTATTAGAGAGGGTTGAGGTTCCTCAGAATTTCACAATATATTTAAAGGGTTCCTTAACCAAAAAAATATTTCAAATCGCTTTGCTAGTACATACTGTAGATCCCATAGGTTCCAGACAAATGAGTGCATGGCTGACCTTGCAGTTTTTGCTTTGGAGAGGAGAGAGAAGAGGTTGAATCAAGCTGCTGCCAGAATCATTAGTCCTGCTCTGGCTTGTTACATTAAACAACTTGAGCATGTGAATCTTGGGTTAAATACATAGAGAAACAGCACTACATGTAACAGTAGATGTGAAATTGCTTGCGGGCTCAGCATTGTGGGGTTGGAAACAAACTACATACTAGACACAATATAGTTGCAGAGTATAGAAAAATAATATAAACTGCATTTTAACAAATACAGTAACAAATAGAACACTCAAATTATAAAGTACATACATTGACTGCAATGTATTTTTTGTAACACAATTAGCCTTTTTTTCCTTATTGTTACTGGTACCTATTGATAAATTATCTTTTTACTCTAAATTTGTCTTCGTAGAGCAAATTTCACATCCAAAAGCACTATTATCTTAATTCAAATGACTATAAACTTCAAGAAACCATTAACCGTTGTTAGTACTAAATTATGTCAGGATATAATTTAAATACTGTAATACTTTAGCCCTTTATTTTTGTCTTCTGGATTTTACAGTATATGTTATTTACCCATTTTTTCTGTTTTGAGGTTTATGAGAATTTGCAATGTGATATGTTCCAAATTCAAGGGGAAGACCAGCTTTTAAGTGAAATTTCCATTCCAATTTTCACTTACAATTTTTTTTGACAGACAATTATTTGTACTCCCTCTAGTGGAGAGTAGAGGAAATGTCAGCCAGATACTGCATAAAGGCCATTGCATCACGCTTGCCATGCCGTGTGAATACACGTATTTGATTTTCAAGAAATTGAAAACAAAATAAAGGCAATCATCCAATTATTTTTAATTATATAATAAAAGACTAAACATGCTATATGTTCATTTTTTTCATCTTTTTTTTTTGAGGGCGCAATTATGAGAACTTCAAAGAAGAATGCTATTGACATACTGTACAATAAAGACGTTGTTATATTGTAAATTCAACATTTATGACAGGTTGTTAATGACAACCCACAATATCAAACAAATATAGGAAAAATAATAAATGGATACAATTATCTTTTGATTAGTCAAGCAGCATAGCAAATTATTATAAAAACTCAGGGCATTAATAAAATACCTACTCTCTGATTGCACAACATTTTGGGTCATTAATAACCTGGAACATTTGATACTTTTGCAAGTCAGAGAGCAGGGATTTCATACATTTTTACAGGCGATTGGGGAGAAGCAAATATGCAATGTAGAAAACATAAAACACAATATAGTGCAGATGGTTTATATAAGGTGAATTAAATAACTAGAAAAAAGTCCTAGAGGTAATACACTCACTTTCTTTAAAAATAAATAAAGCAGTTCCAAAACCCTGTTTGGAGCGAGTGTACGAGTGATGTCAGTTTCTGTGGTGAGGATCTGGTAGGAAGTTCAGCAACTCTCAAGGAAAGATGAAAATAACCATAGTACGATCCATATAAGCACTTTATAGTAAAAAGATATAAAAGCTCATACTTACAGTACATACAAGCGTGAGGACAATGGCATATAGAACTATAGCTCTAACCAGTTTCTCTTGTTACTGCTGCATGGTACCAAGGTGCCACGGTGCTGTCTCTCGTGGTGTCAGCTTGGCGTTCCAGCATTTCTCCGGTATGCGGTGCTTCCGGCTACCCGACGACATCACTTCCGGCAATTGGAACGCAGAGGTGCTGGCCTAAACATTATTCTGGAAGCTGTCGTGCTTAGCCCCCTATTTGAGCTACCTCTGCTGTACCCTCCATCACTCCCAGATCAAACAAAAGCTGCGGCACACCAGTCTTTATAAAATAAAAACTTCATTATTCAGTATATCAACATTTTGGTGTTAAATCATATAAATCATACCTTCATCAGGACTTGATCTAATAAAGGTATTTAACACTGAAACATGGATACAGCGAATAAAGTTATTATTTTATAAAGTCGGGTGTGCCTTTTGTTTGATCTAGAATCAGCAGAGGAGCAGTACCTGTATACTGTGATGCACCCAGAATTTACCTGGGGGAAACTATGATATACATAAAACACGGGTAATGTGTGAATTCTCTCTATACTGTATGTCCGTCCACGGCTACCAATATATTTATTATCGCCATCACGATACGAGTCTTTCTCCTTAACAGTTTCATGTTTTTATACTGTGTGCTACTGTTTCTGAGGCTAGTAACTGATTGATGATGATGATTGATGATGATGATGCTGATGATGCTGATGATGCTGACGATGATGATGATGATGATGATGATGATGATGATGATGATGATAAACAAATGACATGACTTTAGCTTTTTGGTGTACTGCTACGAATAGGTGGCTAATGCTGCCTGTTGCTTACAGACTAATTGACTATCATAATGATCATCATCACCTTCACTGCTGCTACCATCAACAGTTGCTGTAGCATGAAGGATCACATAATTAGCCCTTGCACTACTAGTACCATTAGATTCTCTTCCTCCCCACACCCCACCCCTGCCTGTGCAGTTTGTTCGCCACATGCAACACTCACCATCTTTATCAGCAGCAGTTTCATCTATCTCCTCCATCAATGCCTCAATCCCTCCCTCAGCCAACCCTTCTCCTACACTTCTTCTGAAGTCCAACCCGAGGAAGATGATTATGGACTATGGAGACATAGTATATGGCTCGGCTCCTCAAACCCACCTTAGCAAACTTGACACCCTCTACAATTCAATTTGTCATTTTGTTCTCCAATGCAACTACAACACACATCACTGCGAAATGCTCAAAGAACTAGATTGGTCATCACTAGAGTCTAGGCGCAAAGTTCACCTTTCCTGTCTCACCCTCAAATACTTTCTGGGCAAGCTACCCAGCTACCTGAACAAGCTCCTCACCCCTACCACATGCAGCACCTATCACCTGAGATCAGACTCCAAAACACTATTCATGGTCCCAAGGTTCAACAAAGTATCCGGACGTTCCTCCTTCTCCTTCCGTGCACCCCAAAACTGGAACAACCTACCAGAGACTCTCATATCCACCACCTTAAGTTCTTTCAAATCTAAGGCTGTCTCACACTTTAATCTGGTCTGTAACTGTTTCATACGCTCATAATATATATTTTCTTTAACTGTGCACGCAATGTCTTGTATATAATGTATACCTTGTTCATTTATGTAACTGTACTTGTAACCATGTATTATTTGTTTTACTCTGTGCCCAGGACATACTTGAAAACGAGAGGTAACTCTCAATGTATTACTTCCTGGTAAAATATTTTATAAATAAATAAATAAATAAATATGTTACTAAAACCCCGATTTCAGTTTTATTTCTTCTTCTACTAGAAGGCTTCTAGGTGTCAAGTACTATTGCTGATGTTTTCTTACAAGCAATCTCTATTACTTATAGCAGAGTACCCTCCCTTGCCTCCTCCCTGGCAGTGGTTCCTTCGTGTGGGATGGTTAGTGAGCTATGTCGGCCATGTTGTGGTTGGTGCAGCCACATACATAGGGACTGTGTATAAGGCAGTGGCCATCTTGAGGTTGGAGCTGCAGGAAGAGGAAGTCTTGTCATTCAGGATTTCCTCTGTGGACTGGAGGTGGCATGCTCAGTCCTGATGGAGCCGCTGAAGGGAGAGGTAGTGTCCAGTGATCTAGTCAAGCCCCCTGGAATAGGCCATACCCGTTCCCCCGTAAGGCCCAGCTAATTCCCCCTACACCGTAGTGGAGTATTGTAGGGCTGGCCAATAGTAAGGGACTTTCCCCTTTGTGTGCGGACAATTCAGCGGAGCAGACGGAACCGCGGCGGAGGATTTCCCAGGCCTGGTGGAAAGGCCACGCGGTGCTACCGGACGTAAGGTGAGATGGGGATTGTGTTGGAGGCCCTGCATCGTGGGATCACGGATGCGGCATGTCTGACTATACCCTGGTGTATTCGAGTTTCCAGGAAGGTACCCACGTGCACCAACACCACTTTGGGGGACATTTACTGTGATTGTGTGTGTATACTATATTGCTGAGCCTATGGGACCATAGTAAATAGGTTGCATATACTTTGTGTGGATCGTGGTTATTGGAGGTAAACCATATACAGTAGGTATACCAGTTCACGTGAGAGGCTATCCCGCCAATGCAGGGATACTCACGGGTGGAGGCGCTGCACCTGTCACCCCAGGCTCCCCAAGCGCGGAGGTTTATGCCTCTTGCAGGCTTAACAGATTAGCATCATAACACCCGTATCAGCCAAATCTCCCTCAAGAGAAGGGAAGGTGTGTTACATATTCCTTTCTCTATGGTCCCATTCTTTAATGTCGTCTCCTGTTGCTACCACAGCTAGAGAAGTGTGAATTTTTTGGGCGGATCGGCCGGTTCCTTTGGTCTGCGGATTTCAGCAGATGAATCTCAAAAAAGGTGGTTCGTGTTTTGCCGATTTTTTATTATTATTGCCAATACACTCCGCGAATTCCGCAATCCGTTAACGGAACTGTAGAATCCGATCAGCAGATTCAGCAATCCGTTGATGGATTTTTAAGAATCTGCCAATGAGTTGCTAAATCTGCGGATTGGAATCTACAAATCCGTCAGCGAATTGTATCTAGTGGCGGGGTTTTATGAATCCGTGCAGATTAAAACTGACCAGATCCGTTTGCAGATTTTCACTGTGACTGGGATTTTGGGGGAAAAATGTGAGAAAATCCGGGAAACAGATTTTAGTGGATTCGCCCTTTTCTAACCACGGCAGCTACGACTACCACCACCAAAATCATGTTGCCTCCTCAACCCGTACCCCTCTCCCATTTTTTCCAACAGAACTAGACATATTTATATTTTTAATGCTTCACTGAGTGATATGACATGACATCTGAGTGATCAGATCATCTTTTGTGTGTATCTCTGTTTACTTCTTATCCCAACTGCACCCATGGCGTGTGTGTGCCCTATATATAGCTCTGCAATACGCAAAATTGTAAGATAAATTAGGAGAAATTAAATGAAATTCAATTAACAATATCTTTAAATGCTTGGCGAAAATTGGCAAAGTTGCCCTGTATGTGCAAAATGTTTTGTGCGAAACAAAGGGTCAAATTCATATGGTTCATAAAGTACTGCGAAAATTATACACACGTTTGTGACATAACTAGTGCAAATATTTCTCAAGATTAGAAATATCCTGGAGAATTTCACCGTGAACTGGACAAAGCGAATGACTCTTGTGTCTTGCAGATAAGTACTGTTGAGTAAATAAGGTAAAAACCGTAATGTCTTGTTTCACTTTTCTGTCATAATTAACCCTCTGCCATCATGAAATTTTGGGAGCAGCACATGAGTGGACACCCCCTGCCCGTTGTGCCCTTTGTTAAATGCTCCATAATATTGTATACTATTTGTTGATAAACTGCACAGTTGTACTGAACTAAAAATGAACCCAGAGTACAGTAAGGCAAGTCAAATTGAAAAAGACGATTTTCCACACCCAGCACAGACCATGAGACATAAAAGCATTTACAGTACATATTTAATAAAGCTAATTTAATACATAGTAAAGCAACAATACTATCCCGGTCCTACAATTAAAGCCACTTACACATTTAGACAAACTACTTTTCCCAGAGGGGAAGCCACAGGAAAAAAACATTTTCCCAGGACACTGGGGTATGTGGCAGCTCCCTGTTTAACTATGGGCTGCCTGCGGCTACTCTGCAGCAATCCATGGTTTTGTAGGGTGGGCTACATCTGTATTAGCCATATCATCAGGCTTAGAAATATCCTATGTTATAGCAAACAAAGTACAACCTAAATGTAAAAAAAATTGGAAATTTCATTTTTACAAGCGATCCTTAATTCAAATATTTTGATAAATTTATTTTGACAAATGGAAGGAACTTTTGTGAATCGAACCAGAAGTTTATACATCTCACACATTTATGAAATATGTTTTGGACATAACCACGATATCCATTAACAGAGCTTAGGGCCCTAATCATTAAACAGTGCCAATCGCGCCCTTAAAAGTAAGACTGTTAGTAGCAATGAAAACTGTATCGCTGAATTTAATTAGAATTATATATGCAAAAAATATAAACTCATTTGCATCTCTCTCTTTGTGTGATAAAGACTTCACCTCTTATTGCCTATCTTGCAGTTTATTTGATAGCCTGTGAATACTTAATTTTGCTAGATGTCCTCATTTACATATTAATTGTGCATATTTCATGGATTTGCAAAGAGAAAACTCAAATAACACTTTTGCATGGTTTAGACTTGTGAGTACTATCTTATGTAAAGGTGAGGAATATCTTTGAGTCGTATTAACCTTTACTGCTCGAAATTATTGTACTTTATTAAATACTGTAGGTCCCCTCAAATGATAGGAGTTAAATAAAAAGTTAATACTATTTCTTAATCTAAATGCAGATTCCATGGAATGACGCATGTTTTGACAAGTGGGTAAAGATCAAACCAATTGCGTTTGATTTTTAATTCAGGCAGAGGTTAGGAAAATACAGCTGAGGAATGCTTTTAACAACAATTGGGTCACAATAAGCATGCTTTAACTTTCTAGTTACACAGGATGCCAAGCAGGCGTGCTGAGAATGTGAACATCTGCATCTACGTTTAATGTTATTCCAAGGCAAACCATTGACATGTCATTACTGTATGTATCAGATGGTGAAAGCAACAGATTCACAGTGTGTATGCAGTGATATACATAAAGCCTTGCCGCCACTGAGTTATAGTTGGGTAACACAATTCAGTTACTTAATATCAGAGGAACAACAGGCTGACGCCAAAAGGACGCAGGGCTGGCACAGGACTTAAACAATGGTCTTTCACTTAAGAGGTTAATATATATATATATATATATATATATATATATATATATATATATATATATATATATATATATATATATATATATATATATATATATATATATATTAGAGAAAAAGAGAAAAGAAGCGCCCGATCCTTGTGTAAAATCAGATGAACAAAGTTTTAATATCTCATGGACAAGACAAATGCACACTTACAATTTGTCTGATAAAATAAAGCATGTTATGGGACCTGCCCATGCACCAACTGAGGACTCCTCGGTCTCTTCTTTGTGTGTGAGTGTCAGTATTGGCTCCAAAAAGGATGTTGCTGTCAACTGCTGTCTCCAGGGGAGTAATCCTTAGTGTTTGTGAGCACTCAATCTCCACATGCAGCTGCCATTTAGCCTTTCTTCTCACACTTGAAACCGGAAAAAAATCTTCTTTTTGAAGGAGAGATCCCCTGATGAAATCCGCAGAGTCGGAAGAAACGCGTAGGGATATCTGGCAGTGAGCCTACGGTGACAGGGCAGCTCTCAGCACCAGCGTGAGGAGGCAAGGACTTGCCTGAAGATTTTTTTCCGGTTTCAAGTGTGAGAAGAAAGGCTAAATGGCAGCTGCATGTGGAGATTGAGTGCTCACAAACACTAAGGATTACTCCCCTGGAGACAGCAGCTGACAGCAACATCCTTTTTGGAGCCAATACTGACACTCACACACAAAGAAGAGACCGAGGAGTCCTCAGTTGGTGCATGGGCAGGTCCCATAACATGCTTTATTTTATCAGACAAATTGTAAGTGTGCATTTGTCTTGTCCATGAGATATTAAAACTTTGTTCATCTGATTTTACACAAGGATCGGGCGCTTCTTTTCTCTTTTTCTCTAATAGGTACTGTGGGAGTTCGGTGAGCCCAAGAAGAAGCAGCCTGGACCTTTTGCAAATCAACTTATCATGGACACATGTGGACTTAAGTATTTTTAATATTCACTGCATTTATAGGTTCATAATCGTGTATTGAATTTTTCATTGCCTATCACATGAACCCATTTTTTATATTTGCATTTTTTAGTTAAGTCCCAGTGACACTCAGTGTCATTTTTACCCACATCAATTGGCAATATCTTTTTTATTGCTTTTTTTTTATTTTTATTTTTATATGTTATGCACACTTCTTTTTTGCTTTTGTGTTTTTATCCAATAGTCACTTTTAGTTTTTCCTGCCATAATACATTTAGTTATTTTCACACCACTGTGTATTGGGCATATTTGCCTGGTGCAATTTCTTACCACATCTATCAGGGCTGCAGCAATTTAGGTATAGTGTGTGAAGGGCGCTGTCTATATTTTCTGTCACATATATATATATATATATATATATATATATATATATATATATATGTATGTATGTATGTATGTATGTATGTATGTATGTATGTATGTATGTATGTATATATATATATATATATATATATATATATATATATATATATATATATATAAGGACGCAGGGCTGGCACAGGACTTAAACAATGGTCTTTCACTTAAGAGGTTAATATATATATATATATATATATATATATATGTATGTATATATATATATATATATATATATATATATATATATATATATATATATATATATATATGTATGTATATATATATATATATATATATATATATATATATATGTATATATATATATATATATATTTTAACCTCTTAAGTGAAAGACCATTGTTTAAGTCCTGTGCCAGCCCTGCGTCCTTTTGGCATCAGCCTGTTGTTCCTCTGATATTAAGTAACTGAATTGTGTTACCCAACTATAACTCAGTGGCGGCAAGGCTTTATGTATATCACTGCTTACACACTGTGAATCTGTTGCTTTCACCATCTGATACATACAGTAATGACATGTCAATGGTTTGCCTTGGAATAACATTAAACGTAGATGCAGATGTTCACATTCGATTTTATATATTAAGATATATATATATATATATATATATATATATATATATATATATATATATCTTAATATATAAAATCGAATGGTTGGTACTAGCTGCGGTGAATCTGATTGGTCCTCAGCCTCTGGCCAATCAGATTGGTAGGTCTGACGTCACCCAACTGCCACACACACACACACCTCTCTCTCTGCGCTCTCCCCCCATCACACTCACCTCCCTCCCCAGTGCTACACTCACCTCCCCTCCACTCAGCTCCCCTCCCCGGCACTCCACTCACCTCCCTCCACTCACCTCCCTCCACGGCGCTCCACTCACCTCCCTCCACTCCCCGGCGTTCCACTCACCTCCCTCCACTCCCTGGCGTTCCACTCACCTCCCTCCACATTCCCTGGATTTCCACCCCCCCCCCTCCACTCCCCGGCGTTCCACTCACCTCCCTCGACTCCCCGGCGTTCCACTCACCTCCCTCCACTCACCTCCCTCCACTCACCTCCCTTCACTCACCTCCCTCCACTCCCCGGCATTCCACTCACCTCCCTCCACTCCCCGGCATTCCACTCACCTCCCTCCACTCCCCGGCGTTCCACTCACCTCCCTCCACTCCCCGGCATTCCACTCACCTCCCTCCACTCCCCGGCGTTCCACTCACCTCCCTCCACTCCCCGGCATTCCACTCACCTCCCTCCACTCCCCGGCATTCCACTCACCTTCCTCCACTCCCCAGCGCTCCACTCACCTCCCTCCACTCCCCGGCGCTCCACTCACCTCCCTCCACTCCCCGGCGCTCCACTCACCTCCCTCCACTCCCCGGTGCTCCACTCACCTCCTTCCACTCCCCGGCATTCCACTCACCTCCCTCCACTCCCTGGCATTCCACTCACCTCCCTCCACTCCCCAGCGTTCCACTCACCTCCCTCCACTCCCCGGCATTCCACTCACCTCCCTCCACTCCCCAGCGTTCCACTCACATCCCTCCCCGGCGCGGGGACAGGCAGTGGGCGGGCAGCCTGCAGCTGCCACGCGGCACCTAAGATGGCGGCGGCCGGAAGGACCCCCTTCCTCCCTCGCGGAGTAACTAAGATGGCGGCGCCCGGAAGGAGAGGTGATGTGTGTGTGTGTGTGTGTGTGTGTGTGTGTGTGTGTGTGTGTGTGTGTGTGTGTGTGTGTGTGTGTGTGTGTGTGTGTGTGTCAGACACTGTAGGGTGGGGACCTGAGCTACGCATGGGGGGGCGGGGGGGCAGGAGCGGAGAGAGAGGGGGGAGCAGAGAGGAGGGACACGGAAATTTTAAGCAACCCACCCCCCCTCCTGTCCACTGACCCCCCCTCCTGTCCACTACCCCCTCTCCTGTCCACTGCCCCCCCCTCTCCTGCCCACTGTTCCCCCCCTCTTGTACACTGTCCCCCCCTCCTGTACACTGTCCCCCCCTCCTGTCCACTGTCCCCCCCTCCTGTCCACTGTCCCCCACCTCCTGTCCACTGTCCCCCCCTCCTGTCCACTGTCACCCCCCACCCTCCTGTCCACTGTCAACCCCCCCTCCTGTCCACTGTCACCCACCCATCCTGTCCACTCTCCCCCCCTCCTGTCCACTCTCCCCCCCTCCTGTCCACTCTCCCCCCTCCTGTCCACTCTCCCCCCCCCTCCTGTCCACTCTCCCAGTCACAGAGACCGGACAAAACAGCATCAGCAGTAAAGCTCCAAACAAGGAGATGGTCAGCACGGTGCAGCAGTGGGACACAGGTAGGTGAGTGGTATAGACACTCCAACGGCCGTTTCACCGTAAGGCTTCTTCCGGGAGCATATATATATATATATATATATATATATATATACACTGATGACGTCTTTTTCAAGACGATACACGTACAGTAGGGTGGAGGCTGGAATAGCATTTCCTTAAGTTCTCCCTGACTCTCTGAGTTCTTAGCTCTATCTGGCAATATTGGTCTAGTATTAGCTGGACAGTGTATGCCGATTCCTCTCTTCAACGGATACAACAACGCGCTGACGTCATACTCGCAATCCTGCGAGACTGGAGGGATAGCCAGGACAACACTGGAGGCAGCTGCAGACACATCTGAGCCTGTGCGGAGTCTCTGCGTTCCAGGTGGAGCCAGAACCAACTAGCCGCCATACAGATCAGCAGTGAGGAGAGGATCTTGATATCCTACATGCCTGTTTTATCTGCTACTTTGTAAGTAGCCTTTTGTCTTTTGCGCATTCTCCAACACGTTTCACACAAAGGTGCTTTATCAAGGAGTAAAGTACAATGTATACATGAACCCTTTTAAAATTATATTCAGAATAAAAGAATCCCGAGAGGATTACGAATAAAAAAAGTCCCCACCTTTGGGTTCGAAGATCCCACTTTTGAACAGCAGTGGATCGCCACTTAAGACCACTGCTCGTTTAAACTTATGGAACTTATTGTGGAACAGAAAGTTAAAGAAAGAAAGATTTTACAAGTACAAGTAGTAGAAAAACAAACACAATTGGAACAGTTCCGGGAGATGGAGGGTTTTAAAAGTTTTGATCAAATACTTTCATCCACGATTGAAAATATTGAGAAAGACATTATGGCGAAAAAGCAGAATAAGTACGACAGGGACCGGGCTGACTATGAAAAAAAGCAGGTTTATAGTTGGCAACGGGTAATCCCCATAAGAGAACGTATGATTCAAAACTCAGGAAGGGATAATAAACTCAGATCAACACCCCGCAAGTCTATCCTCAAAACAAGGAGCAGTGAACACACAAGTGGGGATTCAGACATCTCGGACGTAGAGAATTTTTCCCATTCCGTATCTTTTTTTGCAGACGGAGCCAGGGGATACGGCCCAACCTTCAACCTCGGGTTACAGGCAAAATCGGGCAGAGGATTATAGACCGTCTCAGGTAACCTCATCTTCATCAAAAAATTATAAACAGGGGAAGCAACAACACCAACAACAGCAAAAAAAACTTTCCTCTTTTCCAAAAAAATCAAAAAGAACCAGGAGAGGAAAGAAGAAGAGAGGGAGACAGGTTTCCCAAGAAGAGAACAACCCAGAATTAGAGGATGTTACTTCCGTTATTAATATAGCTGGACAAGAACTTTCATTACCAGAAATTTCTTTATTAAGCAAAGGTCTAAAGTTCGCACCTACTATGGATTTGGATTTATTTAATACGGCAATAGACGTCCAAAAATTTGTGCGAAAATTAACCCTAAAGTCTTTTTTTCAGAAGAAATCACAAAGAACAGATGAAGAAGTAGTAGCTGGAGAAGTGACTCCTATGAGGTCCGAGGAAGAAGAGAATCATTCCGCTGAGGATTGTCCCGAGGGGGAAACCCCTAATTTATTGGATATGGAGGATGGAATCTCCCACTTCAGGCAAGCTTGTTATGTACAAGATCTGAAAGATCTTAATGATCTTTTGGGTGAACAGGTTGAGGATTTACAACTAATACCAGACTTTAGTGTCTGGCAATCTGACCTGAGGGGGAGATCCATTTTTTATCCCCAATACGCCAAGAGTCATTTTTTGACCACATTTGAAAACTTAGTCATTAGAGATTTGAGAATCTTGGCGGAAGGGTTTTCATTCAAAAATCCCCGGGGGAACAATCTCAGTGGAAGTGAGAGACAAGCTATTAAATCATTGCAGAACAATCCACATATAGTAATAAAAAATGCAGATAAGGGGTGTGCGGGGGTGGTCCAGAATAGGGCTAGCTACTCCAAAGAGGCTTATCGCCAACTTGAGGATGCTACCACCTACTCTGGATTACCAAAAGATCCCACGGACTCCTTTCTCAAAGACTTCCTAAACTTGATCGATTTAGGCAAAATTACAAAAGTACTAAATCAAAAAGAAATTGATTATTTGGTTAAACGTGTCCGGTGATCCCCACGTTCTACCATCTCCCAAAGATCCATAAGACATTGGTCGACCCTCCGGGGAGACCAATCGTGGCGTCTATTGGATCTTTGGGAGATGGCCTGTCTAAATACATCGACAGATATTTACAGCCCTATGTGAGAAATTTCCCATCATTCATTTTTGATTCGGGAGATCTCATCACCAAACTTAAATATCTTAAATGGGGGCCACATTCCATGTGGGTTACCCTGGATGTGACCTCCTTGTATTCAATTATTAATCATGACCATGGGTTGACAGCAATCAGCTATTTCATACAGGGTCCAGATAGTAATATATTTAATACCACATTTATTTTGGATGCTATTAAATTTTTACTCACTCACAATTACTTTTTGTTTGATCACAAATTTTATTTACAATCACAAGGCACTTCTATGGGCACGAGTTTTGCACATTCTTACGCTAATTTATTTATGGGGTGGTGGGAATCTATGTTTATTTTTGGTGGCCCGAACCCTTATAGAAAACACATCACTTTTTATAAACGCTTTATTGATGATTTAATTATGATTTGGGATGGGGATTTAGACACATTATATGCTTTTTTAAATTTTATTAATCAAAACATATATAATCTTAAATTTACTCACAATATTCACCATCACCATATACACTACATGGACCTTTTATTATACATTGATTTGAATAAGGAGATCCAAACTGATATTTTTAGAAAAGAAAATTCGAGAAATACTCTATTAAAAACTGATAGCTGCCACCCATGGTCAGTGATCAAGGGCATTCCCAAGGGTCAGTTCCTCAGATTAAGGAGAAATTGTTCCACTTGGGATGATTTTGTCCGGCGATCTGAGGAGCTGACCCTGCGCTTCTTACAGAGAGGTTACAAATTAGAACTATTAAAGAAGGCCTTTGATGAAGTGGCCTATTTAGATAGACAATCCCTATTTCAAAAACGCAAGAACCAAAAAATAAATAAATGAAAAATAACTGAAATAGGGGAGAAGCGTCATCAAGAACAGGGGAATACATTTGGAGACACGGATACCAGCCCTATGTTGATTACACAATTTAATAGGTATAGTTCACAAATTCAACAAATTGTACGAAAACATTGGGACTTGTTACTCATGGATCATAGTCTGGAAGGCTGTGTGGAAATGGGTCCTCGCTTTGTCTACAGAAGGGCCAATATCTTGGCCACAGCAATTTCCCCGAGCATCGTCACAACCCCTTTAGCTACCAATATGATATTTAATACTAAGGGTTCGTTTCGATGTGGAAGATTTACGAGCTGTTCAGTTATGATTCCATCCTCTCGCTTTTCAGGCACTAATTCTAGCAGGACATTTCAAATTAAATCATACATCAACTGTAAAACAAACTATGTTGTATATTTATTGACGTGCTTGTTTGCGAAGGTACCCGGGCGCTATCTCTGTTTGTTATATCTGATGTGCAGAAATATAAAAAGAGTGGTGTAATACTGCCTGTAGATGGTTTTCGGATGGTATCCTCTTGTGACTCGGAACCCCAGCAGGATCTATCCAGGACCCTTATAGTTAATGAATACAAAAGAAATGGGGGAGCACAATGGTTGGAAACAGGCAGTGTTATAGAACTGATAGTTGCTCTTTTTTTAAGGTGAAGCAGTTGTAACCTGAGTGGGTGTCGTGGCTCAGGTGTCTAATGTCTAATTGGGAGGATGGACACACATGGGTGTATGTGTGTTGGTGTAAAGGTGGAATAAAGGTATATAAGACTTACACGGCCTTGTGTAAGCCCAGTCGCATCAGAATTTCTTTAGGAATCCCGTGTACTCCTGATGGGGTTTTTCTTCTTGCGATGTTGGTTCTTCTTCTTGTCTTATGGTCCACTTGCTCCGTTGGTTCCCAGTGCCGCTCCAGGGGAAATTTTCTCTCGTGTAAACAAAAAGGAGGATAGGGTTAACATATATAATTGTATACACGTCAATGAGGGGGGGGGGGATGGTGTGTTTTTTAAACCACCAAGAATTGTATTCTATATAATATAGTCTAGCACTCACACGGGCTAGTGTGGGTGTTATCCTATCTTGGTATCTTGTTCAAAAGAAGTTGCCCAATCAATATCAAGTGATGAAAGGGTAGGGTATGAAGGTAGTAAAAGTAAATATATCACAATACTCACACGGGCCAGTGTGAGTACACACTTCTAACGGTATCTTGTTCTTTTGTTCCAGATGTCACCGATGGTGAGGATGGGGTTTAACAAATAAAAGACTCTAATGTATGGGGGGTAAAAACACTACCTTTAATAAAAACATGAAAATAAAAACAAAAACAAACTCAGAATACAAACGATTCTGTGGGAGGTGAATGCAAGGGGTAGGCAGTGTGGTGTATAGTTGTAGGGGGTCTCTCTTTTCCGCGTCCGGATGGAGAGCTGCAACTTCACCTCTGCCTCCTCTGTAGTGTGCTTAAAAATGTTCCAGATGAAGAGCAACGCGTTTCGTCCAGGTACTGGACTTCCTCAGGCTCTGTATGTGTGGTGTTCCTATTCCCAGCTTCTTTTATGCCAGGTTAAGCCAATCGTGGCCTAGGTGTGGTCTCCGTTTTGCATTCTGTTGCGACGCGACGTCGCCATCTTGTGAAGTTGCGCGCGCATCCCATCTTCTGCTGGTGTTGTGCGTGTGATAAATTCTGGTGCTTAATAAAGTTATTCATTGTTGGGGGTCGCGTGTCTTGCTGGCATAAGCAAGGCAGCCCCATATCTTTCTTAGTGTCCATGGATGTCTCAATAAAGTTTGTTGTTGAAAAAAAAAGGGGTTTAGAATTGAAAAAATAATGAATGAAAGAAATGAAATAGATAAAAGAATAACGTGCACATTCCCCTGCATGCAGTATGAATGTGTGCTCTATTGAGGATCTTAGAGTGTCTCTCCTTATGTTGGGAAGTCTCAAAGGGGATAAAGGATGACATAGAAGGTATCAGGTATATACCTAAGGTTGCTGCTACATAAGGTGCATTATACTGTACTGCATGACTCTCGATGTGTGATTTAAATAAAATAGTATATTTATAATAAATAATATGTCTTTATTGTGTACTCATTTAGTGGATAGTGGACTTGTTTTGAATTTAAAATATGATTCAATATTGGTTTTATTGATTTATAAATAGTGTATGCTCTAGTGTGAATTACCTAGAGTCTTGTGCTAATAAAAAGTAATTAATGATTAAAGTGCAAAGTGTATAGGCTTAATTTGATTAAATTAAATTAATTGATCTGTTTGTAAATTAATTAGGATAGTTTGTGGATCAATGAGAAATGTATAAAAAATGTATAAAATATATATTATCCTTTTAATAAAGGTGTGTTATTTAAATATTTAAAGTGCAGTGTGATTAGGGTTGCTTCTGTGAGATTAGTTTAAATATCAATTCAAAATTAGTGAAAATGGTGTTGATAGTGATAATACACGATTCCTGGTGAGCGACATGCTGAGTTTAAATCCTATGTGTGTAAATATGACTGGTGAGATATCGTGTTCTAAGTATGTGCCATCCAGGTTAAAAATGGACTATTGAAAAGGGTGAGTGAGATTGATGATGCCTGTAGCAGGCTAATATGGATATATAAACAAAAAAGTTCTAAGTATGTGCCATCCAAGTTAAAAATGGACTACTGAAAAGGGTAGGTAGGATTGATGCCTAAAGCAAGCTAATATAGATATAAAAACAACAAATAATGTCTAAAAATATCTAAAAATGAATCGGGAAAATGGTCTCTATCCTTAGTAGATCAGTGCAAAAAAGGGGGGTATTCCATGGGATAAAAAATAATAATGTTATACGTTCTTTAAAAAACATCGTGGTTGAAACAGTCCAATCCTAATGAACGGAAGGAATTTCGAAGTCTTGGGTGCATGTAACTGTTTGTTGGAGGAAAAAGGTAGATTAGTTATTGCCATGGGTTAAACATAGATGTTGTCCAGAGGATGGAATGTGTGGGCAGTGGCCTGGATGCTCACATAAATGCCCCCAAAGTTTACGTAAACTTTGTCAACGAGAAACCTTCTGGATATACAAACTAAAGACATTGATACCCAGAGGGCTCAACATAGACATAGATCTGGGTGCATTTATGTGAGCATCCAGGCCACTGCCCACACATTCCATCCTCTGGACAACATCTATGTTTAACCCATGGCAATAACTAATCTACCTTTTTCCTCCAACAAACAGTTACATGCACCCAAGACTTCGAAATTCCTTCCGTTCATTAGGATTGGACTGTTTCAACCACGATGTTTTTTAAAGAACCTATAACATTATTATTTTTTATCCCATGGAATACCCCCCCTTTTTTGCACTGATCTACTAAGGATAGAGACCATTTTCCCGATTCATTTTTAGATATTTTTAGACATTATTTGTTGTTTTTATATCTATATTAGCTTGCTTTAGGCATCAATCCTACCTACCCTTTTCAGTAGTCCATTTTTAACTTCGATGGCACATACTTAGAACTTTTTTGTTTATATATCCATATTAGCCTGCTACAGGCATCATCAATCTCACTCACCCTTTTCAATAGTCCATTTTTAACCTGGATGGCACATACTTAGAACACGATATCTCACCAGTCATATTTACACACATAGGATTTAAACTCAGCATGTCGCTCACCAGTAATCGTGTATTATCACTATCAACACCATTTTCACTAATTTTGAATTGATATTTAAACTAATCTCACAGAAGCAACCCTAATCACACTGCACTTTAAATATTTAAATAACACACCTTTATTAAAAGGATAATATATATTTTATACATTTTTTATACATTTCTCATTGATCCACAAACTATCCTAATTAATTTACAAACAGATCAATTAATTTAATTTAATCAAATTAAGCCTATACACTTTGCACTTTAATCATTAATTACTTTTTATTAGCACAAGACTCTAGGTAATTCACACTAGAGCATACACTATTTATAAATCAATAAAACCAATATTGAATCATATTTTAAATTCAAAACAAGACCACTATCCACTAAATGAGTACACAATAAAGACATATTATTTATTATAAATATACTATTTTATTTAAATCACACATCGAGAGTCATGCAGTACAGTATAATGCACCTTATGTAGCAGCAACCTTAGGTATATACCTGATACCTTCTATGTCATCCTTTATCCCCTTTGAGACTTCCCAACATAAGGAGAGACACTCTAAGATCCTCAATAGAGCACACATTCATACTGCATGCAGGGGAATGTGCACGTTATTCTTTTATCTATTTCATTTCTTTCATTCATTATTTTTTCAATTCTAAACCCCTTTTTTTTTCAACAACAAACTTTATTGAGACATCCATGGACACTAAGAAAGATATGGGGCTGCCTTGCTTATGCCAGCAAGACACGCGACCCCCAACAATGAATAACTTTATTAAGCACCAGAATTATCACACGCACAACACCAGCAGAAGATGGGATGCGCGCGCAACTTCACAAGATGGCGACGTCGCGTCGCAACAGAATGCAAAACGGAGACCACACCTAGGCCACGATTGGCTTAACCTGGCATAAAAGCAGCTGGGAATAGGAACACCACACATACAGAGCCTGAGGAAGTCCAGTACCTGGACGAAACGCGTTGCTCTTCATCTGGAACATTTTTAAGCACACTACAGAGGAGGCAGAGGTGAAGTTGCAGCTCTCCATCCGGACGCGGAAAAGAGAGACCCCCTACAACTATACACCACACTGCCTACCCCTTGCATTCACCTCCCACAGAATCGTTTGTATTCTGAGTTTGTTTTTGTTTTTATTTTCATGTTTTTATTAAAGGTAGTGTTTTTACCCCCCATACATTAGAGTCTTTTATTTGTTAAACCCCATCCTCACCATCGGTGACATCTGGAACAAAAGAACAAGATACCGTTAGAAGTGTGTACTCACACTGGCCCGTGTGAGTATTGTGATATATTTACTTTTACTACCTTCATACCCTACCCTTTCATCACTTGATATTGATTGGGCAACTTCTTTTGAACAAGATACCAAGATAGGATAACACCCACACTAGCCCGTGTGAGTGCTAGACTATATTATATAGAATACAATTCTTGGTGGTTTAAAAAACACACCATCCCCCCCCCCCCTCATTGACGTGTATACAATTATATATGTTAACCCTATCCTCCTTTTTGTTTACACGAGAGAAAATTTCCCCTGGAGCGGCACTGGGAACCAACGGAGCAAGTGGACCATAAGACAAGAAGAAGAACCAACATCGCAAGAAGAAAAACCCCATCAGGAGTACACGGGATTCCTAAAGAAATTCTGATGCGACTGGGCTTACACTGGCGACACACTTTATTCGAGCTCGGCTAGTCCCACGAATTCGGGTATACCCGGGTGTATTGAGGTTTGTGACTGTTTTCTGCCCGAGTGCATTGAGGTATTTTCCAAGCAGGGATTGAAGCATTTTATTCCCGCTGGCTGCAAAACTGCACAGTATATATATATATAATGCATTACAATTCATGAATTTATGCCATCTGGTAGACACGCGAAGCATTGCAGCCTATTAAATCCTAATCATTATCATTTAACAGATCAGCCGCCCGTCAGCCAGGCATGAACCCAGGCTGGGAAGGCAAACGCAACGGGGCTTGTCAGAGGTGAGGAGCGGCGCATTCCAGGTATCTGCCAGGTACATACTGGGTATTTGCTCGAATAAAGTGTGTCGGTGCAGTACACAAGGCCGTGTAAGTCTTATATACCTTTATTCCACCTTTACACCAACACACATACACCCATGTGTGTCCATCCTCCCAATTAGACATTAGACACCTGAGCCACGACACCCACTCAGGTTACAACTGCTTCACCTTAAAAAAAGAGCAACTATCAGTTCTATAACACTGCCTGTTTCCAACCATTGTGCTCCCCCATTTCTTTTGTATTCATTTATTGACGTGCGGCTGTGGTTTGAATTATGTTGATCGAACCACAAGGGCTTTAAAAACGAGAGTGATGGAACATTTGAGGTTGATTAAGAAATGTGACCGTACACACCCAGTATCTAAGCATTTTACGGAATGTAGACTGGGTGGGGTGGGTAACTTAACAGTGAGAGGCATCAAAAAAGTGGTACTGAGGGAACGAGGAGGGGACAAACTCAAACTTTTAGACCGCAGGGATGCATATTGGATCTTCATGTTAAGGACTTGCTCTCCCTGCGGTCTAAATACAGAGTGGAATCTGAGTCATTTTTTGACTTAATCAAAGGTGATTCTTTTTCGATATATATTGAGTATTCTTTTATTATTGGTTTATCATTCTATGTACATCATCTTTTCTTCCCCACCCTCCCCTCTCCCTTCTGTCTATCTCCTTCTTTCCCTGTTTCCCCTCCCCTCCCCCTCCCTCTCCCTTCCCTCCCTCCCCTCTCTCCCCCCTTCCCCCTCCCTCTTCCCTCCTCCCTCTCCCCCCTTCCCCCTCCACCCCCTTTACTACCCCCTTCCCATTTTTCTCCTTTTTTCCTCTTCCGGGATCACTCTTATTTTTCAGATGCCAAAATGAACTTTGACTCCAATTTGAGAGAAATATTTCTTTATTAGCATAGAATTGAGATTAATTACATTTATTCTCTAATTGGAGGGAAGTTTGTTTACAAAGACATATACCCGAATTGAATCTTGCACATATCCTGTTTTAAAAACATAAGGGCATTATATGACACCAATAGAAACAAATAACTATCATCTATTGACAAGTGTTCATATATATTGTTGTTTTAAATTTATATGTTTTGTGTGGATCAGAGCTAGTTATAGAGGTATGTCTAATTTTTCCCCTGGGGGAGATTGTCTAATTGGAATACAGTAAATATTGTTCTAGATAGCTAAATAACTATAGCTCTGTTTTTTAATCTTTGTCTGTTATGGGTGTTGTATATATGTATACTAGAAGGACGGAAGTATTTCAAATTGAAGTTTGGAACCTTTTTGATAATTATGTACTATACCTTATCACACTTTCTATCAGATCAGATGAGTAGCTTAATTCCACGTGTAAATATTAGAGTTGTTATGGTCATGTTCATCACCCTGCTCCACGCAGCTTATTTCTGTCAGTGGAGAGACAAGGGAGGTGTTCTACCCTTCATACCCATACATACTATGCTAGTGATGTCACCAGTAGATGCGGCTGGTTTATATCATCCAGTCGCTCTGGTACCGGTTAATGTTTCTGTGCTGGAAGCCGGGGGGATACCGTGCCGATACAACCTTGTCGTGTCAGGTTCTAGCCGCACCTTTGGATTGCGGGAGAATCGCAGGGAAGGGGGCGTGTCTATCTCTCAGTCTTACCAGGACTGAGATCCGATTGGTAGTGACGTCACAAGGAGGCGTTTCTTATGAGTGACGATTTCAAAAGGGGCGTCACTGATGGATTAATAACTCCTACATCCACATGTGTATAGAGATAAACATAGTCGCCTTCATGACGTCATATACAAGCGCGTTTTGGCGCGAAATTTGACTGATTTGATACACACTTGTGATAGGGTATAAAAGGGTTCATGTATACATTGTACTTTACTCCTTGATAAAGCACCTCTGTGTGAAACGCGTTGGAGGTTACCTACCTCTTTGTTTGCTATGTTTGATAGATAATAAATACTTTTTCATTTTTGATACACCTGTGTCCCTGGGCAGTGCGCTGCTTTTGTGCTTTTGTGCATTATTTGGATTACTTGGACTACTATCAGCGACTGGACATGCCCCAAATAACACAGTGGACTCTAGGAGTGGGTAAGATTTTCAAGATTTATTCTACTCCAATGGATCAACAATACTACTACTATTTGGGATGAGTGTTGGACTCATATATTGTTTTCCAATGAGGTTCAGCGAAGTGGTTTAATATCATTTATCTGTTGCCTTCAGGATATCTACATATTCAGAAGTTCTTATTTCACTCACCCATTTACCCACTCCCTCAATGAGATCCTACTGTTTTTCATATCATTGATGAACTTTCATGCCAATTCTAGGACTGTTGGAGAACCCTTTACCTTTCCATACTAAACAGAGCAAGAAACACACTGAAATAAAAGATTGTTAGAAAAAAAGTGATATCAAAGAAAACAATATGTACCAGTGTTGATCAAAAAGAGTTGATCAAAAAGATTCCCCTTATACAGTATACAGCACTCAATTGTCATTCTTATAGTCGAGTGTAGACGATAAATGGTCTTGCAGTAAATTACTGCTGATCTATCTGGCTGACCAGAATCACTGCGGATATCAGAAAAAATAATAAAATTTTATTAAATCTACATAGATAGTTAAAAACACATATACATTATTAAAAATCCCTAATGTGGCTGATATGTAAATGGGATGGAGATTAATTTGGTCTAATGCCATATACCATCATATCATGACTCTCAGAATAAATAACAGCAGGTCTAATTGTATTGGATAAGTATGTCACAGCAAATTGGACATGTGTAACAGCTATAGCGACAGGTCTAATTGTATTGGATAGGTATGTCCCAGCAATTTTGGACATGTGTCACAGCTAGTCAGTAATTATATGATAGATCTCTGGCTAGAGTGTGGAGTGGATTACTACTGTGAACCAGACCTGTTGGTCTTGAGACAAATACAAAGGATCCTGTTATTCCTATAGTGTGCAGATAGGTCTATTGTATTGCTATGGTCGTCTCTGCAAGTAATTATATGTCTATATTGTCCGGATACCACCTCATTATCACTATAGTATATTCTATACACTCAATGACTGGAGTCAGATGAATCTCATCAGCTGTATATGGGGTAGTGAGGAACTGCTATGGTGTCACAGTACATATACTGTATAGCATTTGCATACATCAACCACCGTAATACAGGGTCCCTCTAACTTATAAGTCAGTGCAAGGCATATGGTCTAGAGTGTCATTGCCTTTCTTAATCTAGCACTGCCATTGGTATATGTATGCAATATAAAGTTAGAGACGCTAAGCTAACAAGTATGCCGCTCAGATCAATACAAGCCTGTTCGTGTCCTTGTTACTGAGAGTCGCCACTCGAGTGACGTCACGCCTGTGACGCCTTACGTTCCGACGCACGTTTCACGTGTCTTGCACGCTTCTTCAGGGGGAGGTGTATCTGGAGGGAGTCTCTGACCGTGTTGCTGATAATTACATCATCTGGCTGCGGTGGCTCCAGTGCACCTTGCTGAACCAACGGATACACCAGAGGTGGCACCAACGGGACAGGCTGATACATTCCCTTCACAGCTTCAAGGCGATTGAGTATATCTCATAAATGCTATTATTTTTACTCTGTTTGTGAGTGCGCTTTTTATATTTTACAATCCCATAAATACTGTTTTATACTTTATCACACTAGGAGTGCGCCTGTTTTTTCTTCTTGTTTTCTGCAGATATCCTTGGGATTTGGTGATCCTTATATACGGGCAGCAAAACTCCTGTGGACTAAGTACATTTTTTGGAATTTCAACTGACATCTGGTTTTTATTTTATTTTTTATGTTTCATGTTTTTTATTTTTGCTATAGATTCCAGTTGTTTTTATCACAAATTCGCCCTTTTGGGGATTCTTTGGTCACTAGCCTTGTTAACTCTATCTGATTTACACAGCTGATTTATCCTTATCAAGCTTCCTAAGGCGCTACTCCAATTTGTTTGTTTATATATATATATATATATATATATATATATATATATATATATATATATACATATACATATATATATATATATATATATATATATATATATATATATATATATATATATATATATAATAGATAGAGCCAGTCAGCACACTAATACAAAGCATAGGCAGATGCTAGTCCCATAGAGATAAACAGCATAGTTACCAGTCCGTGAGCTAATAAAGGAGACAGCATACAGCAAGGGGTAGTCCAAAAATAGATGTATTCAAAACATACATTTACACAGATGCCAACGTTTCGGTCCCACAGGGAGACCTTCCTCAGGGCCGTGCAACCACCAACTGTGAGTGACCCATCTATATACTCCACCCTAAGTGCACATAAATCACATACAACCAATCACCAGCACCCAATCTATGCAATAATGCACCTCACCTGGCAATCTCCAGCTCCAACCAATGTGCTGCAATTAATGTGTCTAAGGCACTCCTCCAACAAAGGGGATTCAATGAACTACTCAGAACGGGCCGTTCTGACATCACCATCAAGCAACCCATGCTGTCAGGCGCAATGCAGGCCCCGCTGCGCACGCGCGAACAAGGCTGCTACGTGCCGAGCAGCCAATAGGGCAGATTCAACTGTGAGCTGTCACCAGCCGCAATGAGTATCAACGAATGCCCTGGCAACCACGGACGCCAGCTAGTAGCATTGCGCATGCACATTAGCACTGATTGGCCACTGGGGACAGCATTGCGCAAGCATGCAGGGTCAGGAGACGTGAGGAAAAAAAGGTTATAGGAACAACTACAGGCAGTTTAAGCTGAAGACAGGAGATCTCAAATACATAATAAAAACGTGAAAGAAATTATAACCAGGTGTGGAAATGCATAGTTGCTGGGACATAAACATAAAAACAACAGTGAACATACAGGTGTGCAAATAAAGTGCAGCGATGGAAAATACATGGGATCACTGGTAGTCAAATATGATGTTAAATAAAACAAAACATGCACATGCAATGAAGGTAGATCGCACATCAATGTCACAGAAAGCACCCCAATTTCAACTCTTCATTGAGGCCACCGGGAGCCACCGTCCGTAGTTCAAAGATAAGCCTGGCCTCTTGCTGTAGCAAGGTTTTGCCCCTGTCTCATCCCTGTGAAGGTATCGGGACCTGCAGAATAGGCATACACCTGAGTGTTGCCAGGGAATGCCTCGCTTCCTTGAAATGTCTGGCGACCGGAATGCATTTTAGGTCCATGTCTATAGGATCTGAGCCAGTGATCATGTCCCCTATGTTGGGCCCACGTCGAAAGCAGAACAATGGAGGTTCTTTGGCATGTATGCCCACTCGCTCGTCGTTGTCCAGGATGCGCCAATTGCTGCGTATACTACGCTTGATCCCATTAGACGCAGTACTGAACGTACTAATGATGTTCATTCGGTCAATTACCTGTTCAGGGGGTGCTGGTGTCAATAAAACACTCCTGTCAACCAGTGCAACTTTCTGCAACGCGCAGCGGATGTCTTGAGCATCATAGCCTCTCTCACGAAAATGCGCAGCCATCTGTATGAGTGCCCTCTGCATCTCGTCTGGATCAGTAGTGATGCGCTTCACTCTTAGGAGCTGTGAATAAGGAAGACCCTTCTTCAGAGGAAGTGGGTGATGGCTGGTGGCACATAGAAATTAGTTCTTATCAGTAGTTTTCCGATAGAGCTTAGTAGCTAACATGCCATCAGATTTGTATACTACAGTATCCAAAAAAGCGATTTCATCGATGTTGTAATTAAGGGTAAACCGTATTGTGGATGGAATACTGTTCAGGGCCGTCACAAATGCCAGCAACTCCTTCTCATTACCAGCTCACAACATGAACACATCGTCGATGTAACGAAAATATTTCACAATGTGCTGTCCATAGATCTCATCATGAATAATATCTGTGCGCTCATATAGGTCCATGAAAAGGTTCGCATAGGATGGCGGTCCCGGTAAGTTGTAGGTAGTGGTGTTTCTCAAATCTAAAGAAGTTTTTGTGCAGAATAACCTCTATCAGCAGCATTAGGAATTCCACTGGTGGACCTTGCTGAACACCAAATTCTTCAAATTTCATACGAACTGAGTCCAAGCCATCAATGTGGGGAATGTTGGTATAAAGACTGGATACATCCAAAGTGACGAGGAGGCAGTCTGTGGGATCCATGGGGAGATAGCTGATCTGATTGATAAAGTCCGTTGTGTCTTTTATGTATGATCCCATCTTTGCTACTAGTGGCTGCATATAAAAGTCCACAAATTGTGAGAGGGGGTGACATAAAGGCCCCCGAGCTGAGATGATGGGTCTGCCTGGAGGCGTCACACTATTTTTGTGTATCTTTGGGAGGGTGTACAGTACTGGCATCACCGGATGTGTTTGCTTGTGTTGTTCCTTTTCGTTATGTACTGATTGATATGTTGTTCTCTCCCTCTAGCTTAAACGACAGTCACTGTAACTCTTGGTAGTTCAATATAGTGATGCTGGAAATAGGATCGTGCTAGAAGTAGCTATTTACTGCATATCATGCATCTGGAACATGCTTTTTAACCTTCTATGTGTTTTTAACATTGCACTTTTATGTATATTACAGGGTGTGTAACGAGTTGTGAGGTGACGTCATCTTATCCGCACAGTTCCGCTCTCCTGCTCCCTGCTGCAGACGGCTTCTGCCTGCACTCCCATGGTTAAAGACGCTTCGTATACATCGCCATGGTAACGGGGGACGTTGTAGAAGGCTGGTGTGCTGATTGGCTCCACCCGTGGTCGCGCATGCGCGGTTTGTAAGGCAACTTACAGCGTGATGTAAACAGAGGGGCAGTGAGTCCGGGCTGGTGCGCGGTGATGACGGGGCTCCCATGCATCTACAACACTCCTGATTTTAATTATAAACAGCTGATTTTGATTGCACACAGGTTGGTGGAGGGTATATATGTTTTCTTTGGGCAGTGTTCTCCAGCACGTCCCTGAGGAAGGCGTTGGACTTATTTGTGCCTGCTTTATGTTTCTAATACAAATCTTTTGCATTATCCTTTGAGTGCTGTTCTTGTCTCCTGGGGGGACATCTGGTTCACTATGTGCATAAAATGTTGTGTACCTCATCATGTGCATGAAATGCCCAGGGGGCTGCTACTACATAGGTGAGACAGGGCAGGGGCTAAACAAGAGAATGAACCTGCACCGCCACAGCATCACACACGGAACAAGAGACAGTCCTATTGGCGAACATTTCTCTGACTCTGGCCATAAGATGAACGATCTGAGGGGTGCCATACTCAAAGGTAATCTTAAAACACCGAAAGAGAGACGGTTGCATGAATACAAATTTATGCAACTGTTCGGGACACTTAGCAGTGGCCTAAACAGAGATCGAAATTTTATGAGTCATTACTGACACAAGTGAACTCTCTTCCCATGAGCGCTATAGGCCATGTCTGTACATACTGTGCTATATGTATGCACACACAGCTGTCTCCCACACATACTTATACTCCTTGTTTTTCCATCCCTATACACCAATAGGGACCACATAGTATCCACACACACTTTTAGTTGTGCTACTAACTCTCACATTTCCACACCCACCCACACCATTTATATCCACTCCCACTCCACACACACCTTTTGTAAAGCACTGTATATACTGTGGGCTCTCCATTCATTTTTATTCACACTGATACACATACACACTTCATCACTTGCTTTCAGGAACCTTTTGACACCTCCAGCCATCAAATACATCCACACCGGGGGAAGGACCAGCACAGATAACATTCCAATAAGCACTGTTTATAGTATAGCTTCTGCTTGCTTCATTCATTGTAACATCGCCGGAAGAAGAGATCAGTGTATCTCGCACAAATAAAAGCATTTCGTTAGCCACAGAACGGTATCATCTATTTATTTTTTGATTATTGAAGCTCGGCTAACACGGTAAAACATTTGAAATTTACAAACTGTTTGAAATTTGAGTTTTTATTTCTCCAACAGTTTTGTATAAATTGGCAAGCTTTCATCAAAAGTAAAAGTGCATGGTCACATGTCCCTTATACACTGCCAGTTTTATGAAATTTCACAACATTTTATGAAAGTTGAGGAAATTTTACCAACAAATTCAAGCAGAATTCAGGTGAAAATTGCAACATTAACCTCATTTATTATCAATGTGGACTATGGCAAAAATGTTGCAAAGCACTTTTGAAGACATTTGCACATCCTTATTTACTGCCCTTAGGATAGCATGCCAATATATAGCAATACGTTATATCACATATTATTACTATGGAGCAATGTATATTCCAGCGCTGGAAGATACCATATAGCCCATTCAAGTCAGTGGACTGTAAGGTATCTTCCAGTCCACATGGCAGAAGACTGCTTAGTAACTATGCATCTATGGTCCAGATCCACAAAAGGGTGCTAATCTTTTTTCTTCAATGCACATTCTTGTGTCATCCTCTGGTATTATCCTATCAATGTAAAGTATGTTCAGTTTAAAATGCCACACATGGTAAATACTTTAAATTGGTTATCCTCCGTGATTCCTGCGACTATGAAATGTCTGTATTATTTATTCACCTAGTCACGAGTTCCTACCTAGCTACAGTACTAACAAAAGTATTATGCATTGTATATTCCCATGTATATTTTTATTGTGCTTTTGGACTCCAAATTACTGTACTACTCAATGTTATTATGTTAAACACATAAAAATATACGTTGAAAGTATTACATGGTTGAGTGCTTTCATTTTATTGAAACTCCAATGTATGTTATAATGTTTAACTGCACCTTTGAGAAGTCAACACGGATAAGTTATTTTATCATTAATTAGAAACATATTTACATTTGGTGGATGATGAATATTATTTAGCAAATATTATGCAAATCTTAACAGAGTTAGAAAAAAACTTGTTACTTAACTTTTCAGAAAGTAATTCAAACATAACTTTTGATACTTTGCATTTCTTTTGTGTAGTAGGTTTACCAAATAAACCAGTAAAATAATCATAAGAGTCTGAAGTTACAGTATATACTGTACATATAGTTATACAGTCTAAAATAATTTTGAATGAAAAGATCAACAATTGGACATAACATGGGTGCTTATGGTAAATAAGGTTGATGTAAAATAAATCCCTTTGTTCTAAAATCATCACAATGAATATTTATATCTGTAAAGTTTATTTGCAAAGCGGTATGCCATCACAATTTACCATTAATGATTACACTAACACATTGCAGAACCTCGTCCTTGAATACTGTAGATACTGACACAGCAAGATCTGAGTGTTAATCAATTTAGAGCAGACAATAAGAAAGGGAATGCAGATACATTTAAGATGTGCAGGGAAAAAATACATTAACATTTCTTTTATAATGCACTATATGTTAGCTTTTCAAACTGAGACTCAAAGAGCTTACTGTACAAAATGTACGAAAATATTAGATATAATAGAATGTATTACACATTTAACATGGATTTTCTGGAAGCTTGCCCAGGAAGATTGAATTCAAGTTACAGGGAGAAGACATTTCCCACATTTATTTAACTAATAGCCCCTGTACCCGCAAGCCCGAGGCCCAGCTTCATCAGTCAGCACGCTGAGAAGCAATTGACCGCTACCTGCGGTCTGTAGGGAGCGGGAGCTGGAGCGGGGGGTGCATGGTTTGAGCGGAGGGTCCGTTTGTCTGTCCCCCCCGTCCGTCTGTCCCCCCACACACAACACACACACATACACACATACACACACACATACACACATACACACATTCATACATACATACATACATACATACATACATACATACATACATACACACATACATATACACATACATACATACACACATACACACACTTCCCCCCCCTACCTTTTGGAGGTGGGGGAAGTTCACTCCAGCCCCCGGCGCTGATAGGCTCACCAGCGCACCACATGACGCGTTACCGCTTGGAATCGCAATTCTCTTGCATCCCCTGGCGGCTGATGTGTCACAGCGCGTAGTGAGCCTCATCGGAAGGAGGCAGCAGGGACAGACAGGCAGAAGGTAAGGGGCTGGTGGCCCGCGCGCACGCGGCCGTTCGCAACGGGTCCTCAGCCTAAGGTAGAGGGCTATGGCAAGGGGGCTGAGGCCCTGAGGAAACGTTGTTAGAGTTAAGTTTAGCAGTGGGCAGTGAAGGGGGTGGACTTAGGGGGACTGTATACTGTATATGTGTGGAGAATGCAACACTGGACCTTTTTTTCCTGCTGCTGGCCGAGGAACCAGCCCTCCAGAGCAGTTTTTTTTTAACGTTATTTGACACTTGTCTAAGTGTTTGTGGTTGTTATATTTATGGAAAGTGAACCATAAAAAAAATATTACAAAAAAAAAAGAAAAGACAAGGATAATAAAATATATATGTATAAAATTAAGATTTTTGTGATCTATGTTAAGAGTGATATATATATATATATATATATATATATATATATATATATATATATATATATATATATATATATATATATACAGTGGTTGACAAATCACCAAAAAATCTACTCGCCACACAAAAAAATCTACTCGCCACCTAGTACCAAACGTGTGCTGCTTGGGCCAATATTTACTCGCCCGGGGGTTAAATCCACTCGCCCGGGGCGAGCAAATGTATAGGTTTGTCGAACACTGTATATATATATATACATACTTAGTGTCCTGGGTCCTGAACACTTGAGCAGTTATATGGGACCACTCTTATTTTTCGGCATATCGTGCAGAAAAATCCCTCAACTTTCATGAACATTTTAGCAATTATAGGTCTGTGACAGTAGGTGACAGATAATTTAAGAATTGTTTGATATTCTAATAAATATTCTTTGGAATTGGTGAGGGTATGATAACCTCATCAAGGGCATAGTTACAAAATGATGTTTAACGAAGTATAAAGTGTAACGTATAAAGTGCTTGAGACAAAGCAAGAATTATGGTCCAAAATGCTGATCCTGATAAAGAATGGTTGCTAGGAAGACTTTAAAAAAAACGAATTAATAAAACAACATACTGTTGTTCAGGAGTGGGAGCAGCTTTTACAACACGTTATTGATTATACAATCAGACAGTGGGGTTCTCGTCTTCAGCGTACGTTTCAGCAGAAGGAGGACATTTTGAGCACTCGCTTTGAACTCAAACTTTATAGAAATCTTAGTATTTCAGATTAGATTACAACCGTTTAACACATTTATGAGCTACGAAGGAAAACCTCCTATTTCTCGTTTAATGAACATGATCCTACCGCAGGGTATCTGGTACTTGCTGACAAAATACAGTGATGTCAATTTAGCTAACATCAGCTGATTGTGCTTCGTATATAGTGTTAATCTACATAACACATACAATTGTGCACATTTTCATGGGAATTTAGCAGGAAATATATAAGATACGAGGAAAAACAGATGTTTTTCCCTGAACATATATTGAAACGGTTATGTATGTTGATATGGCTAAATACTGCAGCATTGACATTTTAGGGAAACACTTGCAGTTTGGGCAGCACTCAATAGCTGGAAGATTTTAGCTTAACATAAGTATCCTATGGTTCATAGGATGAGGATACCGAGGATGCATGTGAAGGTACTGGTCACAACCCTGGCCAGTATGGGGTATGTATTCGAAGAACAATGTAGTCATCCAGTACTCTTTACATTTTATGTGACTGCCAATAACAATTTTTTCATATTTGTTCTTCTTTTAAAACTAATTCTGTGCTTTCACTTCTAGATAAAAATAGGTGGTAAAGGGAATTCCTTGCTTCTATCGGGACATCAATCAACCCAATATTTACTATGCTTTCATATTAACATAGAGCGGAGAACTGCAAACCTGCATACAATATACCCTTTTTTTGTTATTTATATACAGTAAATTAAGAAGTTGCAATTGCAAAGTCACTCAGAACAAGCAATAATGTGGGAAAAAGGCAGGTACTCCATTAATATACTGCCATTGTGAAACAGACTCACAATTTCCCCTACAGTACTGTATATTGAAGATTGTGTCCTCAACTATTAACAAGAATAACGGAGCTTTATTATTAGTAATGTAAAAAGCTTTTGCCTGAATTTGCAAATCAATACAAATTTGCCTTTTTCTTAAAAAATTGGTCATACCTCATTCACAGCATGGTCTAAATTTGCCAAGAATTTCAATTAATTATGTTATTTCCCATCCAGAGACTGAAATGTACAGTATGTGTTGCTGAAGAGAAGTTGAGAAAATGCTTGGAGAATCACTTCTAAAGTGCTGATTTGTAACTGAGCTGTGATTCATTAGCAAAATAGCTAATTGATTATGAAAGTTTGTTATTTTTTAGATATTTTTAGCCCTTAAAAGTTCTGCAAACTTGTTCTCCAGGAATCGATATTGGTAGGAAAAGAAAAAACAGAGAAAGTTTGGAAAAGCATTTTGGAAAGTTTTGCACCTCTTTTTTTCTTTACGGCTTTTATCATCAAGTCTCATACATACTGGAACCATAAAATATGTGAGTTTTAAATTCCACACAACACAAATGTATATAATTTTCTGTGGTGACGTTGCTAAACATACATCTTATAAAGTATACATACAGTATAATACATATTATTTCAAAAACACTATGACAGAAGACGAAGTTTAAATATCATAAATGTACGCGATGAGTCAATGTCACATAATAATATAATGTTGTTTTTTCTCATGTATAGCGCAGACAGTGTAGTCCGTGCTGTACATTGAATTTTTGCACGCCTGAGTCCCTGCTCTGTAATCCATTTTTTTAGTGCCATAGGCACTGACTTGCTCATGGTCACAAGAAGCTGACACTGGGATTTGTGCCAGGTTTCCCTGCTTCAAACTGAGTGCTATTACTCACTGAGCCACTCCTTCAGCCCTGCATGAAGAGGTACAATATTGCATTTTATCAATGATGCACAATGCTAAAAGTGGACTTTATAGATACTAGCAGTAGTCAAAGAGGGAGATTCACCAATTGCTGATATAATGTGTCACAGCCCGATCCAGAACTACTGCCACTCAAGTCAATAGCAATTACGAATGGAATAGGGTGCAATAACCCACATCGACGATTAGTAAATATGGCCCTATATGTCAGACTTATGTCAGCAACAGCTAATTATACATATGTAGAGATCAATATCTGTAGATGTTTATAAAGGATATAAATACTGGCATAGGGAACCAAAACCTTTCGGAATTTGTGCAACGTGTGTAATTTAACATAGTTTTATTTACATTACATACGGTGCATTTTAAATCACCTGGGAAAGAAAGGGAGCATGAGGAAGCTTCTAGGTACTGGCTACAGAACACATGGTAAAGGTTATATAGTATCCAGTTTTCCAATCCCGATTTGGAAAACTCTGGGTGATTTTATGTAGAATGTTGCAACCTAGAGCTTTGTAAAGGGATTTTATCTGGAATATTTGGGAGCAGAAACAACAGCCAAGGACTGGAATGGATGTGCAGAGAGGGCTAGGAAGAGTACTTACATCGTTAAACCACAAGGCACCAACATTTATCTCATGCCACACTAGCATATTTCACATTAAAATCAACAAATGAGAATAAAATTGCCCTAAAGACAACCTGTTAAATTCTACAATATATGTAATTTTCTATAAGTAGTTTTATCAAAGGCATTTGAAAATAATTTAACATGGTTTATAATATTGTATTGTTTGTTTATATTTGAATATTGACCTCCTTAGACCTAAGAATCCCTTTAATCAACAAGATACTAGACATACTGTAAATTACAGTCTTCTCACAATGCAGAAACAGACTGGGAAATTACATAATCCCAAACAATGGTCTGGAACATTATCAGAAATAAAAAATAGGCTGTTGTTCATGATTATATTACTCTATATTACTCACATTGGACTTTATGATAACGCTTACTAATAACAAAATCTATGTATTTGTCCTATAAAATGTACGTTAGTCTAGTCTTTTCCAGAAATTACTGGACTACAAGAACAACGTTGACATTTCTGTGTACAAGGCCCCTTCCCGCGTATGATAAAAAAAAAATGCAGTACTTTCCTTATAGAGATGTGTCCCTCCTCAGAGATTAGAATCGTGGCACACAGCCACTAAATTCGTGACCGGACAACTCGTTCACGTGTTCAGCGGGAACGAGCTATCTGGTCACAGGCCAGAAGAAAGGGTGTTGTACCCAGAAATGTCAACGTTGCCCCCTTAGCATTTGACTATTGACAGGATTTTTCGCCTTATGCCTTTTTTACTCCTATTTTTTATTACTTTGTTTGATTGTTTGCTCCACTAAATGGCATCCTTTACTACATTACTGGCTTAGTGCCATTAGATTTTTCCTCCCAGTTATTCACTTTGTTGTCTCCTCTTTTCCCCTGACCTCATTTGTTGTTGTATTTAGTGTACAAACCATCTAACTCCTTTGGATCATGTGGCCTTTGAGGGAGAGACAAAATTTTTAGATAATATCTTCTATGTATTTTGCTTCTCTGTGTGTAGCATAATTGTGTTAGGAGATTTTGCTACCTCTATATCTATATCATATCCATTTTTTTTTAAATGTATTTATTTCTACATTAGCAGTAAATTCAAGTTTATTGTATTCACCTGAGTATCGTCTCCAATCTTTTCACTTTTGAGTG